>NC_048572.1:69828414-69945914 GCF_013265735.2 Oncorhynchus mykiss
GGTTATCCCATGGGGACAGCCGAAGAACACGTCTAGGTTCTACATAGCACCTTAATTTCTAAGAGTGTACGTTTCTTGGGAGAACCGACTGAACGGTGCTGTCCTGGCCTGCATTCCTGTGGAAGTTTAATAAAGGATTGTGTTAAACTGGCTGTCCTGTACTGCTTGTGCAGAACGGCCCCTTGGGGGTCCTTTACCCTGGAAGACTCTTTATACGAGGGTCGAGGGAGCCGTCCAGGCGGCTAGGGTTACACTGGGACCCAGCGACCTTAGGGGTCACAGGGCCAAACACAAAAGTGACAATGTGGATAATTGCCTGCAAAAGATAATGGACTGCTGATTGAGATCAATTACTTTCTCAAAGACAGAGCAGGGAAGGGGGTGAAAAGCGTTGAATGAACTCAAGACTAAAACGTCTGGAAGCAGTGGAACAATGAGAAAGCTGGGAGTAATGGAGACGTTCAGTTAACACGAAATGTGTTGATAGAAGGGTTTCAAAACACAAGTGTCAATCCCAACACACATACATGCGTGGATGCGCACACACACTCACATAAACTTGCACTCACTCAGACACACACGCAAGCAGGACTGGAGGCACACACACGCAAACACACACACAGGCAGGCAGGAGTGTGGGACTGATATAAACAGTTTAGCTTACGAAACTGCCTCTGATTGAGACATCAGAATAGCGATAGTTATGTAAAGTTCAGTCAAATGGAACATGACTGAGTGAGTGGGTGCAACAGAGGAGGTTCCTTGTGAGAGAGACTATAAAATCAGTGTCCTTCTGCATGTGTCTGAAAACAAATCACCAAACACACACATGCACACAAACATGGTGAAAACAAAACTCTTCAATGCTCATAGTATTGGAATAATTAATTATTATTTTGCGCTATAAAATATATTCCCAAAGAGTATATTGGTCAGACACATTTTAGTCATATAGCAGACACTCTTATTCAGAGGGACTTACAGTAGTGAATACATACATTTTCACTGTACTGGTCCCACATGGGAATCGACCCCATAACCCTGGCAGTTCAAACACCATGCTCTACCAACTGAGCCACATGTGCCTAAAGATACTATACTGTTATTCCCTGTATTGTTTTGAAGATACTGTATGTTTATGTCATTCTGATTTAACCACTTGATTCGATCCAAACTTTGATGATAATATTTTCCTTTCCGTTCTCTGATTGGTCAGAGGTTAGTTGTCTGGCATCTATCACTTCCTGTCCTTTACCCAATAAAACCTTCATATTGAAAATGTGTGCCGGTGACGCAATCAAACATTGACGCTTTCTCTCCAGCAAAGACACAAAGCCTATTTTACATGACAGAGAGAGAAAAATCTCTTCATAAATATTACATTTTAGAATTATTTTATTGCTCAAATAAGCATTTATAGTCATACAAAAAATGTATTACATGTGCACATTGTATGTTCACACACACGCACACACGCACGCACACAAGCTGGGGGATCAGGTTTTAGTGGTACACATACAGCCAGACAGGGCGTTGTGCTTTAATTCCTAACACAAGTTTCCTCTGCGAGGCACAGCCTGTTCTCACACAGCTCTGTAGTGGTCCTGGATCAGAGAAATATCCTTTAACTGGAATGGAATATACTTACCGTGTTTAGGATTACCTTTATTACACTAACTTACAAAATCATTGGAATGTGGGAAATGTATTTATTTGCTGTACTGGATCAGCGATGTACAGAACAATTTTTATATCATTTCACTTTCTTCTCTAAAAACGGGCTATACTGACGAATAGCCACTGAAATGACCATTCCCGTGAAACCTGAAACACAAGTTGGAGAGCATATGAAGTGAGACCCGAGTTTCGGAGGGAATTTAATGCTGACCCATTGCAATATCCTTTCTGGTAGTTTCTCTCTATAAACAGAGTGATGTCTTCTGCATGTTGGAGACTCAAAGCAGCAAAGTGGGATGAGGCTGAAAATAAAAAGAAACAAGTAGGTCATAGAAAAGTGTTTTAGTTTGAGTGTGTGTGTGTGAGTGAAATTAGACAGAGGAAGAGATGAGGACAGCAGCAAGGGGGGAGTGAAAGAGAAAAAATGTAATATGTAGGCTGACATACAGTGAACTGTTTAACCTGTCCCTAAGACACAGATCCTTCCTCCCTGCAGACTGCCTGATATTTGGAAGCCAATCACAAGCCCCAGTACTCAGAGCATAGACCTGAACGTGACAGAGTCAGCAGGATCCATAAATCCTCATCACACACGCCTCTCTCTCAGCCCACTCAGCCAGCGAGCAGATAGCTGGCTCCAAACAAAGCGCCAAGAAAGGGGAATGGACTCTGATTAGGACTAATGTATGGTAGGAAAGCACCACTGACAGCTAGAGTAGGCCAGAGCCATGCCTGGGTGGGACTGTGCTGGGAGGGGGGTATGGTTGCAAGGCTCTGGGGCTTTGATGTAAACAAGATGAATATCTGCCATGTTTACGCTTTCATTTGGTGCACAATTGTGAGAAGATTGGTTACAAATTGAAAAATGAAGATCAGGTGCAGGGCCCGGGAGCAAACCCACAGCCCCCTTTGCCCCCCCCCCCCCCCCCCCCTCCACACACTCACCCACAAATGCATGCACACACATCACACATATCCCCCCCCCCCCCCCCCCCCCAGTTTACCCCAATGCCACACCGATACATGACACGGCCCCCACCATTAGAATCCCTAGGCGCTCCCCTACCCTGCCTCTCTCCCTCCTCTCCTCTTCCCCACAGGTGGAAGTACAACCTTACACAAGTACATTTATTTCCAGCTGCCAAAAGTGTGCCCATAAACCTCCTTTTATGCATTTTTGTCACATATTTAAGAAAGTCGTAAGAGTATTTATAGAGCAGTTGTAGTGGTGAGGAGGGGTGAGGAGGAGAAGGAGGGGGTACGCTAACTCGAGCTGCACTGCTGCTGTACTCCTGGATCCTGGGAGAACTGAACATCTTGATTTCATTACAGGGGGTCAGGGGTGGTGAGCGGCAGGGTAGAGGTTTGACTGTGTGTTTAGCTGTGTGTGTGTGTATGTGTGTACACTTGCACGTGTGTATGTGTTTGTGCCTTGCATATATGTGTGCATGCTTGTGTACGCGCATGTGTGTGGTGGGGGGTGTTCCCAATCATCTGTAGAATCCATCATGCCATAGTCCCATCCAGGTGGGGGATAAATGGCCCCGCAGCAGACAGCAGACAGGAGCAGTATAGGGAGTCTGTCTCTATGTGGACTGGGACAGAATAAGAACCTGATGACATCTAGCTGACATAAATATCCCTCTTTACACAGCCCATCTCTGCCTCTTAAACAAGGCCTGTCTGCAGTGCAGTGCTGCGATGACAATGTATTTAGCTCACAATTGACAGCACAGGTTTAGGAGCTCACATTCAACCGCTTTCTGTTAAAAAAATAGACTGCTTGCAACTAACAACTTAAAGTTCCTCACAACTGTCAATTCAACTACGCATGTAGAAGTGTATTCTAATGTTTTTATCAGTGCTTTCATCCATGGAATATTGGTTAAGAGTGTGACTTTTCAAGTAAAGTAACACCACACCAACCACCCCTGACCGCCACACACACACACACACACACACACACACACACACACACACACACACACACAGTTCGAGTGGGAAAGGCTTCTGTAGCGGCCTAATGCAGCCCTGGCTACCTTCCTGCCGTCACTCAGAAACTGCTGACCCTTGTCCGGGTCGTGTACCCACAGAGTTCACACTCTCTAGAGGTGCACACACACACACAACCCCACAATTCCATCCCTGCTTCACTGCTTCCCAGCTAACACAAAGACTACACATGGCAACAAAAGCGCAACATATCTCAGCAATCAAAGATCCATCACCACGTCTTACTTCATACAATCACAGCTTAACCGGAGACAAAACAGATAGCTAGTCCTAATCCACCATTAAACAGTTAATATACTATTTTTAAATTCATTTGTACAATAAGCTTTATGCTTTATTTATCATCAGATGTGTATTGCTTGTACAATATGTTAAAATCATTTAACGTTTTATTTTATGCTGTGTCTTTTTTCAAATGTGTCAATGCAGGACATTTGATTGTATACTGCATTGACACATTTGAATCCCAGGTGTTATTGTGTTGTAGATACGGCAGCACTAACAGATTAAACACTGTGTCAACCTAGTGTTAAATCCAAGAGCCTGTTAAAACACCCCTCCTCTGAATCCCCCAGCCACCAACTCTATGATAACACATCACCCCTCCTCTGAATCCCCCAGCCACCAACTCTATGATAACACATCGCCCCTCCTCTGAATCCCCCAGCCACCAACTCTATGATAACACATCACCCCTCCTCTGAATCCCCCAGCCACCAACTCTATGATAACACATCACCCCTCCTCTGAATCCCCCAGCCACCAACTCTATGATAACACATCACCCCTCCTCTGAATCCCCCAGCCAACAACTCTATGATAACACATCGCCCCTCCTCTGAATCCCCCAGCCACCAACTCTATGATAACACATCACCCCTCCTCTGAATCCCCCAGCCACCAACTCTATGATAACACATCACCCCTCCTCTGAATCCCCCAGCCACCAACTCTATGATAACACATCACCCCTCCTCTGAATCCCCCAGCCACCAACTCTATGATAACACATCTCTCTCATCTGAATCCCCCAGCCACCAACTCTATGATAACACATCTCTATCCTCTGAATCCCCCCAGCCAACAACTCTATGATAACACATCACCCCTCCTCTGAATCCCCCAGCCACCAACTCTATGACAACACATCTCTCTCCTCTGAATCCCCCAGCCACCAACTCTATGATAACACATCTCTCTCCTCTGAATCCCCCAGCCAACAACTCTATGGTAACACATCACCCCTCCTCTGAATCCCCCAGCCACCAACTCTATGATAACACATCACCCCTCCTCTGAATCCCCCAGCCACCAACTCTATGATAACACATCGCCCCTCCTCTGGGCTCTGTGTTATTTCACAACCTTTATGTTTTAATGACTATTATCTGGCCTTACAGCAGGAGGGATGTGTCGGGACACATAGATACAGCCCCATCTTCCTGAAAATGTTTATTTTCCATGCTTATCACACCTGCCGCTCGGTGTCACAACAACTGTAGCTCCTGTCCATCTCCAACACCGCTCTCATCATTAAACGTAATGTGCCATGTAAGCTTGTAAATGTCTGTTTTCAAAAGAGGGGGTAACTTCAATTGCTTTTGTGTGAGGCACACACAAAGACAGAGAGAGAGAGAGATTTGTTCTGTTATTTCATCTTTCAAGTCAAAAGTAATGTCAAGAGTTATTTTGTTATCTACATCGGTAACCTTTATGCGAATATGTCAAGCTGTAAAGTTTAATTGTAATATAATAACGCAGTAAAGATTAAATGTGTCCATTGTTGTTACGTAGATGCTACAGTCAGAGATAAGTAACCATTTGCAAATGTTACAAAGTAGTCGTAAAATCGTCAATCTGGGTGTACATCAATGTCTGTCAATCTGGGACTAAGTCGGTAAACATCAGACTGTAGTGTCACATCACGATGCATTACTCAAGTTGAGATGTACGGTATAACTCAATTTCCACACACAGAAAAACATTACTTACATGGCTGATTATGTATTTTTACAGTAGTTAAATACATAGACGCTGTACAATTAGTGAAAGTACATATTGTTATATAGTACTTATTGCATAATTACACATTGCACATTTTTCATGATTTTGTTTAAAAAACTCAGAACTACCGAATATGCTATTCATATGGAAATATCCATTAATGGACATTGAGGATATGCTGTTGAGGATCATTGATGAAAACATCAGTATGAGAGCTGGCTGTGTGTAGGCGAGATGTCTTGTGTCTCTGTTCTCAGAATGCTCTTTGAACGCAGCAGCAAGAACGTGTTGTGGAAGTGTAGGAAACAGGTGCTTTGTGGTTCAGGCAGGCCGCTCTCTCTGTTTGATGTCCTTTATAAGAAACAGACGGTAAGAGCTGGGCTTGGGTGTGTCCATAAACAGCGTGGGCTAGAGCCAGAGCCAGCAGGGAACTACAGCCTGTCTGTCAATCCCATAGAAGACCGTTAGACATAAAGAGATCAGGGGTTTTCAATTCAATTTAACTATCGTGTAATATATAATATAACTTCAATTTATGCATTTTAAACTACATCACTAATCAAAACTGATGTGAGCAAGGCTGATAGGTCTGGTAGACTAAGCTGAAAGCAAACTGTTATATTTTCTGTGGTCTTCACACACTGCTTGGTAGAGAGGTGGCCAGAATTGACGTAGTATTATTTCCCGGTAGTTAATTTGATCCCACAAAAGTCAACATTAACCTGAGTTACTGAAAATGAATAACTACATTTCCCAGGTCTGAGACCATCCATGTTCCTAGGAGCTACTGTATGTACATGGCCCCAGTCACATTCCCTATAATATCTGTCTACAAAGAGAAACCCATTCAAAGACGGATTCATCACAGCTCAACTAGCTCCTCAAGCTCTCCCCAGAGAGAGGGCATGGCCAACACCCAGCACTAACATGGTTGACCTCGGCCCAAACAGAACGACGCAGAAACAATCAAAATAAACCGCATGATGATGATGTGATAATCTTCTTTGACAAAGCGTCTCCGTCCGATTTTTTTAGCTCCAGACTGACACCTGTTATAATAGCAGGTCTGAAGTGACTTATGGATCTGTTATTCTAGCCTGGCTGCAGCCAGAAGTGATGTAGTGGTGCCTGGAGAAGTGGGTATACTATAATTTTGCCAAACATTTCCCAAACGGCCCGTCCAGCGAAAGAAAGGCGCATACCTCCATTACATTGGGCCTCCCGAGTGGCGCAGCGGTCTAAGGCACATTGCAGTACTAGAGGAGTCACCCTGGTTTGTTCCCAGGCTGTGTCACAACCGGCCGTGATCGGGAGTTCCATAGGGCGGTGCACAATTGGCCCAGCGCCGTCCCAGTTAGGGGAGGGTTTGCCCGGGGGGTAGGCCGTCATTGTAAATAAGAATTTGTTCTTAACTGACTTGCCTAGTTAAATAAAGGTACAATAAAACATGTACTTTGATACGCATCGTGGAGATTAAGTACAGTAGTGAGCATATGCAATGCCTACACAAAAAAACTTGGTATTCCCATGTATACCTGCTTATACCCTCCATAAAACCACTGCACACAGACACACATCCCTCTGGCCTGGAATGGTCAGAATCAGCTCAAAAGCTGTGTAATTGAAAGCCTTGACTCTGCTGCTGTCAGACTAAACTGTGGAAAGGCAGAGGCAAAGGCAGTCCAGATGTGAGCCAAGATGTCCGCCGTTCAGCCTAATCAGATTGATTACACCTTTTTTCAATCACTTTGGTGCAATTTCCACAAGTATGTGATAGATTTTCACAACTCCAAGCAGAACATATCATCAAAATGGCTCGTGTTTCAAACCTCTAAGATAACAAATTCACAAAGTCACTTGTTTGCACCAAATTGCTCTTTCAACTTTAATAAATATTAAATCTAAGTACAGTATCTTCAGAAAGTATTCTCACCCCTTGACTTTTCCACATATAGTAGTTCCACATAAAGTTACAGGCCAAATTTAAAATGGATTAAATTGAGATTTGTCATCACTGGCCTAAACACAATATATATTTTTTGAAAAGTTTCCAAATGAATTAAAAATAAAAACCTGACATGTCTTGAGTCAATAAGTATTCCACCCTTTTGTTCTGATTTTTGAAAGACTACCTCAAATCAATACCCCTCTCATACAATTCTCTGGAAGGTCCCTCAGTCGAGCAGTGAATTTTAAAAACAGCTTTAACCACAAAGATTAGAGGTTTTCCAATGCCTCACAGTTAAGGGCACCTATTGGTATTGGTGTGTAAAAAAGAGAGAGTCTCGGTTGAAGGACCCGTCTTGAAGCCTGACTGGTTAGGGTCAAGAAGATTGTTCTGAGAGAGATAACGAGAGAGTTGGTCAGAGACAGCACGCTTAAGTGTTTTGGAAAGAAAAGAAAGATGGGATACGTGTTTATAGTTTCACGTCAGATGACTCGAGTGTTGGTTTGAGGAGGGTTGCAACTTGGGCCATTTTGAAGTCAGAGGGGACTCAGCCAGTGGTCAGGATGAGTTGATGAGGGAAGTGAGGAATGGGTGAAGGTCTCCAGAGATGGTCTGGAGAAGGGAGGGGATGGGGTCGAGCGGGCAGGTTGTCAGACGGCCAGACCTCACTGTTCGCAGGATGTCATCTGGAAAGAGGGGAGATAAAGATCAAGGTGTAGGATAGTTCTGTGTGAGTGAGACCAGTGGACTCAATAGGCTGAGTGAATGAGTAGCAGATGTCGTCATCCTTTTTTTCAAAGTAGTTGACAAAGTCATCCACAGAGAGGGGGAGGGAGATTAAGTAGGGAGGAGAAGGTGGAAAAGAGTTTCCTAGGGTTAGAAATGGAAGCTTGAAGTTTAGTTGTAGAAAGTGGCTTCAGCAGCAGATACAGAGGATGTGAAGATAGAGAGGAGGGCGTGAAAGGATGATAGGTCCTCCAGAAGTTTAGTTTCCTTAATTCAGCACTGTTCTGTAAGCTTGCAATGAGTCACTCAGGCACCGAGCAAGAGGGGAGGGCCGAGCCGGCCAGGAGGAAAGGGGACAGTGCGAGTCATAGGATGCGGAAAGGGAGGAGAGTATGGTCTAGGAGGCAGAATCAGGAGACAGGAGGGAGAAGGATTTACCTGAAAGGAGAGATGGTAGGATGGAAAAGAGTAGTGGGAGAGAGCGTAGTTTGCAGCGGTGTATCCATCTGTATAGGAACTGAGTGTTTAGGGTTGGAGGAAAGGGAGACAGAAAAGGAAACAAAGTAGTGATCAGAGACCTGGAGGAGGGGTTGCACTGAGATTAGTAGGCAAGCAGCCTCTAGTAAAGATGCGGTCAAGAGTATTTCCTGCCTGGTGAGTTGGAGGGGTTTGGGAAAGGTCGAAAGAGATGAGGGGAAAGAAAGGAATCAAAGGCAAGTACAAAGAGCAGTGAGCCGTCGTCAGGAAATTAACTTATCAAGGTGTCAAGCTCATGGAGAAACTCCCAGGAGAAACTCCCTGACACCAGATGTCAGTGACAGTGTGGAATTCAAATGAAAAGATGGGCAGGAGATGGACATATGAGCGAGGGAGAAGAGAAAATCTCCACCTGAGAAATGAGTAGACTTGTGCCACCACCACGACGACCAGATGCTCTTGGACTACGAAAGAAAATATCATTAGATGAAGGAAGAGCAGCTGGAGTAGCATTGTTCTCTGGGGTGATCCATGTCTCCGTCAGTGCCAAAATGTCAAGGGACTGAAGAGCAGCTGGAGTAGCATTGTTCTCTGGGGTGATCCATGTCTCCGTCAGTGACAAAATGTCAAGGGACTGAAGAGCAGCTGGAGTAGCATTGTTCTCTGGGGTGATCCATGTCTCCGTCAGTGCCAAAATGTCAAGGGACTGAAGAGCAGCTGGAGTAGCATTGTTCTCTGGGGTGATCCATGTCTCCGTCAGTGCCAAAATGTCAAGGGACTGAAGAGCAGCTGGAGTAGCATTGTTCTCTGGGGTGATCCATGTCTCCGTCAGTGCCAAAATGTCAAGGGACTGAAGCATTGGCTGAAACGAACTGGACATTCTTGACCACGGATCGGCAGTTCCAAACCCTGTCAGAGACCCAGAATCCCACATGAGTTGTGCGCGCAGCGTACACTAAATTATTAAAGGGTTGCAGCCAAGGGGTGGGGAGCGTCTGTAAAGCCTACAGGGGCATGGAAACAGTTATAGAAAACACACAGTTGACAAACCTCCAAAATAGCAAAATTAGATCCGTAAACAACTAGGTAAGATACTCAAATGAGAGAGAGTGGTGTGGAGCCTTAATCGCTTACGTTCCTCGAACAACTCGGCAGAACCGTCTTTGTTTCGGTGACAAAGCCACCACTGACACGACCACTGCTTACAGCTAGTTCTGAGAAACCAGGGGAGACTGCAGAACAAACACTCATTGCTAATTGCCGAACAGAGGTGGCGAGCACACCTCATGTACTAATTGCTGATTGCCTAGGAGAGGTGACATCACTCCCCGTCCAATACAGCCACTGATTACCAAAACAAGTCACAAATTTCCCCGCCCCTTGATCCTGGTTGATGTGTCAACAACTATGTGCAAATGATGAGCAGTCAGCAGTTCACACACCAAGTAGGCCACTGGGAAGATATGCAGCACTTAAAGTACATGTCCCTAGCTAGCAAAAAGACAGTACAAGACCAAAACAGATGAAGACAAAAAATAGATACTTATTACTCCTGGCGATATCAGGAGTCCTCTAGCTATAGAATTCATTAAATGTTTTTACACTACTTAAGCTGAACAGCGTACCACTTACCATTACTGGGTACTGGACTTCCTGACGGGCCGCCCCCAGGTGGTGAGGGTAGGCAACAACATCTCCTCCCCGCTGATCCTCAACACTGGGGCCCCACAAGGGTGCGTTCTGAGCCCTCTCCTGTACTCCCTGTTCACCCACGACTGCGTGGCCACGCACGCCTCCAACTCAATCATCAAGTTTGCGGACGACACAACAGTGGTAGGCTTGATTACCAACAACGATGAGAAGGCCTACAGGGAGGAGGTGAGGGCCCTCGGAGTGTGGTGTCAGGAAAATAACCTCACACTCAACGTCAACAAAACTAAGGAGATGATTGTGGACTTCAGGAAACAGCAGAGGGAACACCCCCCTATCCACATCGATGGAACAGTAGTGGAGAGGGTAGCAAGTTTTAAGTTCCTCGGCATACACATCACAGACAAACTGAATTGGTCCACTCACACAGACAGCATCGTGAAGAAGGCGCAGCAGCGCCTCTTCAACCTCAGGAGGCTGAAGAAATTCGGCTTGTCACCAAAAGCACTCACAAACTTCTACAGATGCACAATCGAGAGCATCCTGGCGGGCTGTATCACCGCCTGGTATGGCAACTGCACCGCCCTCAACCGCAAGGCTCTCCAGAGGGTAGTGAGGTCTGCACAACGCATCACCGGGGGCAAACTACCTGCCCTCCAGGACACCTACACCACCCGATGTCACAGGAAGGCCATAAAGATCATCAAGGACATCAACCACCCGAGCCACTGCCTGTTCACCCCGCTATCATCCAGAAGGCGAGGTCAGTACAGGTGCATCAAAGCTGGGACCGAGAGACTGAAAAACAGCTTCTATCTCAAGGCCATCAGACTGTTAAACAGCCACCACTAACACTGAGTGGCTGCTGCCAACACACTGACACTGACTCAACTCCAGCCACTTTAATAATGGGAATTGATGGGAAATGACGTAAATATATCACTAGCCACTTTAAACAATGCTACCTTAAATAAATGTTACTTACCCTACATTATTCATCTCATATGCATACGTATATACTGTACTCTATATCATCGACGGTATCCTTATGTACTACATGTATCACTAGCCACTTTATACTATACTATGCCACTTTGTTTACATACTCATCTCATTTGTACATACTGTACTCGATACCATCTACTGTATCTTGCCTATGCTGCTCTGTACCATCACTCATTCATATATCCTTATGTACATATTATTTATCCCCTTACACTGTGTACAAGACAGTAGTTTTGGAATTGTTAGTTAGATTACTTGTTATTACTGCATTGTCGGAACTAGAAGCACAAGCATTTCGCTACACTCGCACTAACATCTGCTAACCATGTGTATGTGACAAATAAAATTTGATTTGATTTGATTTGATTTGATTTGATTTAAACCCAGATACCATTTCATCACTTTACTTACACTGAACAAATGTTTTTAAGCAACATGCAAAAATGTCAATGATTTTACTGAGTTACAGTTCATATAAGGCAATCAGTCAACTGAAATAAGTGCATCAGGCCCTAATCTGTGGTTTTCACATGACTGGGCAGGGGTGCAGCCATGAGTGGAGCCAGACCCAGCCAGTAAGAATTAGTTTTAACCCACAAAAGAGCTTTATTACAGATAGAAATACTGGTCTCAGATGATCCCGCAGGTGAAGAAACTGGATGTGGAGGTCCTGGGCTGGCATGGTTACACGTGGTCTGCGGTTGAGAAGCCGGTTGGGCATACTGCCAGATTCTCTCAAACAATGTTGGAGATGGCTTATGGTAGAGAATTGAACATTCAATTATCTGGCAACATCTCTGGTGGACATAAACCATGAACTAAAAGGGGACTTACTGGAACCAAGACAAAGGTCCCCCAGAGAACATTCCCTTAGGAAATGTACGCAATGCTCTTAGAATGTTTTTAGAATGTCAGAGGGATAAAATCACGCCAAAACCCCTAAGCGATCTAATGGGAACATCACTGAATGTCCTCATGACGTCCCTTGTTCGCTGGGTTAGGACTGCACTGCCAGCACAATGGCATGTGGGAGGTTAGGTGGAAAGGCTCAGAGTACGATATTGTGATAGGGTCTGCTTTAAATCAAAACCAATACAGCTTCAGACTAAGACCAAGATATTCTTGTCCCCGATTTTGATCTAATATTAAAATCATTATTTTCCTTTTCAACTACTTCCTTCCATCGGATGAAACTGCCCCAAAAACGTCATATCAAAGCATCCAGAATGGAAAAAGTGGATACAAGCATTCTAAAAGGACAGCACCAGGTGGTCTTTTTAAGCCGGGCATAGTTTTCAGACATTTAAATCGATTCAAGCGGGATTTGAGAACTGAGATAGCAGAGCCTGGGTTAAAGAAACCCACCATCGGGGAGAGGAAATGCTGTTCTCAATGACCTTACTGTTACCAGTAACAACCCTGCATAAAGTCTCTCTTCCTGATATCAGTCTGGTCTGGGCCTGAAACATCTAATTCAGCTCCCGTCCCAGGAACTGGCCTTCATTTCCTGTCTGTGCTGCAGCCATTGCCTATTAAAATTACACCCCACTGTCCCACCACCCCACCACATCCTCCTCATTCCCCTACGAGCAGCATCGCTCTGCTCCATTCCCAGTCCCCTTTGGGTGGATTCAGCTGGCCCCAAACACACACCCTGGAAGGTAGTGGAGCTGGAGAGGCTAACTAGGCAGATCACTGACTGATGCCTGCCTCGCAAGCTTTGCAGTTTAGGAGATTATGATCTGACACAATTCCGATTTTGAAAGAAGTTCAGGTAGAGTCGTGCAGATTATGTGGCTCAACAGAAAAAAAACTTGCAAAAGAAATATGTAACTTAATATATTTTAATGAAATGTTCATGAATGATATGCATAGCATGAATTTGGCACATTTGTAAAACTGTGGTTTCGGAGTCAGAGAAACCTCTTATTTTTTTCTCTTCCTGCTCAACTTACATCCTGCTGCACCCAAAAGAGCTCTTGTTCCATCATAAGAAAGTAACTCACAAACTCTGTGGCATAACATGTAAATGTAGTCAATGTTGATTCATAACCTGTATGAATAGCTGAATATCCTCCCTTCGGCCAGACACTCTCCAGCCAGCCAGTTTCTCCAGAGATCAGCATTAAATTGTAATTACTGGAAGCTTTCAACGTATACATTGTCACATCATCGTACAGTGAGTAGACCCTCAACAGAGATTGCTGTACATTAACCAGATGAAAACCCCTTTCCTTCAGTCCTCGGAAAGGTAAAAAGCATAATTTCTGGAAGTGTGAATAGAGACTGGTGAATAGCAAATATACTTACCCCCATGCACTCCACTCACCCTGTTATACACCGTTCCATGTCCGAGCACACAGATGGTATCACACAATAGTAGCACACATGCTCCGGCCCTTATATGAGATTAACATTGTTACTTTACAGAAAAGCTTGAGATTTCCTTAAATCCAGACTAAGGGGCTGAATCCCAGGAAGGCAGATAAAAATGATTTACATTTCAATGCATGACCCAGGTCATTAAAAACCAGGGTCTACTTTTCTCCTTTCTCTGAGTATGCATAAATGTTGAGCAAAATGCAGCCAGTGTTTAACATGTCCCCCAGTACTCTGTGCCTGTACTCTCCGGACACTCACAGAGAGGGGGCCTCCACATTAAAGGGAAACTTCACCACTTGACACTATTTGAGTTGTTTTTCCAGTCTCCCTACATAATTCTGATTGATGAGAGTTTTTTTCAGACATAATTATGCACTACGGCTGTATTTTTAAAACATTTTATGCCGGGAGAGTTCAACCAATCACGTCATCGGTTGATTGAGCCTACTGTCTGATCTTTAAATTAATGTAACATTTTGTAGCAATTACTGTGGCCTTTGTGTTTCGCCGATTGCACGATCATACTAGCAGCGAGTAGATATGGTTTTCCTTGTTCAATAACGACATTGGACTTGTCTCAATGATGTTCTTATCTGCAAATGATATACTGTAGGTTGACTCATTTTCCCTGGCTTTGTGAAGACCATAGCTTGACGGGAGCCCTACTTCCTTATTTCCACCCTCGAAGGCAGGCTTTTCAAAACGGGGGCGGTACTAGTTTACTGGTTCATTGGAGCTATGTTACCTTGCACTGTCTATCCTAGATTGCTAAATAATTAGCTACAATGGCTGCTTCCGATGATTCATGTTTCCAAGAAGAGCTGGATGATGAAACATTTTTTTAATGTAATTTTATATAGGAACATACAGCCCTATTTATTTGAGCCAGAATACACTGAAGGGTGTTGAGAATTGCGAGACAATCAAGCAGTGGCTGCAGCCTACATCAGCTGGACAAGCACTCAGGAGGGCAAATGACAAATGAGTAAGTTGTTTTGCTGTCGGTAGCTAGCTAGCATTATAACCTTTCTTTTTACACGAGGCAGAGTTGTTCAGTACAGTGCAATTAGGTGATTGATTCGGTCATAACGGGTTTTACTAGTACCACTTCAAGCCAAGCTAGCCAAGTTTAGCTAGCTATTTAGCTAGCTAACTGTGTTTGCTATACATAAATTGTACTGTAATCTAAAGTTATAGCTAGTTAGCTAACTAGCCTAGCTAGCCTCAGTGCCTCTCATTAGGAGAAATACTGTAGAAATGTTTTGATGATGATGGGGAAGAGTAAAGGAAGTGTAAGGATCGACGCTGGTAGATGAGAAGCAAGAACAGGAAGTGAACATTTAATTAGCAATGGACATGGAAGAGGGCAGGACAGCGTCTGGACATGAACACATAACGACATTAATACTGACACAGGGAAACAAATGGGGAAGCAGACAGAAATAGGGAAGGCAATCAACAAAGTGAACGAGTCCAGGTGAATCCAGGGAGCGCTAATGAATATTGATGGTGACATGTGTGCGTAATGAAGGGCAGCCTGGCGCCCTCGAGCTCCAGAGAGGGAGAGCGGGAGCGGGTGTGACAATACCCCCCCCGTCTAGGGGTGCCACCCGGCATTCCACCTGGGCGAGCCTGGCGGGCCGGATGAGGCATGGGCGCTGGACAAGCCGGCTAGGAGTAGAAGCCAGATGAACCAACAGAGGCATGGGAGCCTGGCGAGCCGGCTGAGGCTTAAAAACCTGACGATCCCACTGAGGCGTGTGAGCCAGACGAATCGGCTGAGGCGTGGGAGCCTGATGGTGCGACTGAAGCTTGACGTGGGGTGGGCGCCTGCCGAGCCCACCAAGGCAAGAAGACCTCTTGAGCCAGCTAAGGCATGGAAGCCCGACGAGCTAGCTGAGGTACTCCCGGTTTCCTCAGCGACGGCACCCAGACCCGACGTCACCAACCAAAACAAAAACTCTCTGATGCTTCTTTTAGTGGTGTCAGCATTCTGTAAGGATCGGCGCAGGTTGATGACAAGCAAGTACAGGGAGTGAACATTTAATTAGCAACGGACATAGGACAGCGTATGGACATGAACACATAACGACATTAACGTAGAAAAAGAAAACAAATGGGGAAGCAGACAGAAATAGGGAAGGCAATCAACAAAGTGAAGGAGGACAGGTGAGTCCAGTGAGTGTTAATGTGCGTAATGATGGTGACAGGTGTGCGTAATGGTTGGCAGCCTGGCGCCCTCCAGCGCCAGAGAGGGACAGTTGGTGCAGGCGTGACAGGAAGGACTTTGGCTTTATAACTCGTATTAATCTTGGAGTAATATTCTACAGCATGCTGCTAAAGTAGGAATACAGACAGTACACAACGATTGCCCATGAATGTTTAAAGGCATTTTCATCTTTCTTTAACAGATAATACCGCTTGGATATAAAGAAGTTGATCCAGGCCTAGCCAATCCAGGCCTCCTGACCCCTCCTGTCTCAGCCTCCAGTATTTATGCTGCAGTAGTTTATGTGTCGGGGGGCTAGGGTCAGTTTGTTATATCTGGAGTACTTCTCCTGTCCTATTCGGTGTCCTGTGTGAATCTAAGTGTACGTTCTCTAATTCTCTCCTTCTCTCTTTCTTTCTCTCGGAGGACCTGAGCCCTAGGACCATGCCCCAGGACTACCTGACATGATGACTCCTAGCTGTCCCCAGTCCACCTGACCGTGCTGCTGCTCCAGTTTCAACTGTTCTGCCTTATTATTATTCAACCATGCTGGTCATTTATGAACATTTGAACATCTTGGCCAGTTCTGTTATAATCTCCACCCGGCACAGCCAGAAGAGGACTGGCCACCCCACATAGCCTGGTTCCTCTCTGGGTTTCTTCCTAGGTTTTGGCCTTTCTAGGGAGTTTTTCCTAGCCACCGTGCTTCTACACCTGCAATGCTTGCTGTTTGGGGTTTTAGGCTGGGTTTCTGTACAGCACTTTGAGATATCAGCTGATGTACGAAGGGCTATATAAATAAATTTGATATGATTTGAATTTGATTTAGTATATGTCACTGGTCACCCCCAAAGCCAATTCCTCCTTTGGTCGTCTTTCCTTCCAGTTCTCTGCTGCCCATGACTGGAACGAATTGCAAAAATCTCTGAAGCTGGAGACTCACATCTCCCTCACTAGCTTTAAGCACCAGCTGTCAGAGCATTTTACAGATCACTGCACCTGTACTTAGCCTATCTGTAAACAGCCCATCTATCCACCTACCTCATCCCCATACTGGTATTTATTTATTTATTTTGCTCCTTTGAACCCCAGTATCTCTACCTGCACATTCGTCTTCTGCCGATCTACAATTCCAGTGTTTAATTGCTATATTGTAATTACTTCGCCACCATGGCCTATTTATTTCCTTAACTTACCTCATTTGCACTCACTGTATATAGACTTTTTGTTTTCTTTTGTTCTATTGTATTATTGACTGTATGTTTTGTTTATTCCATGTGTAACTCTTTGTAGTTGTATGTGTCAAATTGCTACGCTTTATCTTGGCTAGGTCGCAGTTGCAAATGAAAACTTGTTCTCAACTAGCCTACCTGGTAAAATAAATAAAATCAGAATGAGCTTTTCCCCACTAAAGGGCTTTATTACAGACAGAAATACTTCTTAGCATCAACTTCTTTGTATCCAAGGGGAAATGCTGCATACCGCTATTTAAACTCAACTCGGTCTTGAGAGAAAATAAACTTTGTCTTAAATACAAGCCATGTCTATGTAACGACGTTCGTCTGTAGGAGGAGGAGAAGCGGACCAAAACGCAGCGTGGTGGTTATTCATGTTTTAATAAATCACTACACATGAACAAACTAACAAAAACAAGAAATGTGAAAACGCAAAACAGTCCTATCCTGTGACAACAAACACAGTGACAGGAACAATCACCCACAAACACACAGTGAAACCCAGGCTACCTAAGTATGATTCTCAATCAGAGACAACTAATGACACCTGCCTCTGATTGAGAACCATACTAGGCCGAAAACATAGAAATGCCCCAAAACATAGAAAAACAAACATAGACTGCCCACCCAACTCACGCCCTGACCATACTAAATAAATACAAAACAACAGAAATAGAGGTCAGAACGTGACAGTCTATCTATATGCTATATTGACAGACAAATGTACTGTTTTATTGAAAAATATTTTGTTACCAACAAATTAAAGTTTAAATAATACACAAACTCCTTGCATCACTTGTTTTAGATTGAAGCCAGTTTAACCAAATACATTTCATGAATTTCAAAAAAAATTGATTCAGAAGTTGAATTCAACACTTTATTGGTTTCTGAAATGTTTTTGTCACATATATATATATATATATATATATATATATATATATACATATATATAAACAATGCAGTTGTTAGAATACTAGGCATTCTATATTATACTACAACATCAGTCTAGCTGAATATGGATGTTGTATATTGTGTTGGTTGAATTTTCCCAGCAGGTTCCAGAATGTTCTTCAGCTGGTGAAACTATTCTTGTGTATGGGTATTTGCAGCTGGTTTAGCAGGATTTGGCGATGTTCTTCACCACCCACTGCTTCGACCTCTTGCAGAAGATGCGTATGTACTGCAAGTAAAAAATGAAGACTGATCATGAAGATGCATAACTATACCTTAAATCATGTTAATTTGTAAACAAAAAAGGGTACGGTAGACTGGTATGTGCTTTGTTCCACTTAGAGTCAATAAAGGGGCATTGAGATGGGCTGTTCGCAAAGATGTGCAAAGTTTGAGGGTGCTTGACTTGTACACAGTCTAGTCGAGTATTGTTGTGTATGAGCACCTACAGTTGTGCTTTTGAGTAGACAAGCACTGCCAACAACAGAGTGAATAGGCTAGAAGAGTATACTAACAGCACCTCTCCCCCACGCCAAAGACCTGATTGTAATGGAGTGAGAAGTTTGAGGAGCACTTGTCTTGTAGACAGTTTAGGGTATTTGTGATTTTGTTTTCTCAAGAGGGTATTGTCCTCCCAATCAAAAGATCAGAGAATGAATAGTACTGAAAGCATAAGCTACAGCTAGCTAGCACTGCAACACATACAATGTGGTGAGTAGTTGACTCAGAGAGAAAGACAATAGTTTAACAGTTTCAAGAAGTTAAATTCTTCCTAAAGAATCTATTCCTGTCAATAGATCATGCATGCTAACCTTCAGACAATACCCACCTCCATAGAGACACCATTCAGTCATCCACACCATACCCTCCTTACTAAAACCTATTTTGGTCCAATTTAGACTTCAAGCCTGCATGAACAATCAACTAATCCTTTAGTAGATTTTAGTAAGATTTTAGAAGGTGACTTAGACTAGTTCCTGGTGATGCCGCTGCAGATAATGCGATCAGACTCTAAATAGAACACATCATGTTAGTCACGTTAGACTCTGTGGAAGTTGGTTAGCTTGCAAAGTTACAAATGGCATCGCCAGATAGCAGCTGGCTCTGGAATGCTTTGGAATGTCTAGCCAGCATACTATGAAAGCTAGCTAAATGTTGTTTTAGATAAACAAATGTAGTTCGCTAGCTAGCTAGCAAGGTAACGTTAGCTATGTTATTCTCTGCTGCACTGATGTTGGCTGATCGGATGCCTTCTTAGAAGTGAAGGGGAAAATTGATGGAATAGCATCACTTTTCAACATTCAACGGCATGGCAACCCCATTAGTTGAGACTTCAGTTCCTTTTGAAAATCCTCAAACACAGACATTTTGATATTTCTCAGATCCATTGAATACACCTCCATGGGGCGGTGCTACGTCCTGAAATCGCTTTGGTTGTCTGTGTGTATCAGTCTGTCTATGTGTCTGTGTGTGTATGCTGGCTGTTTGGGCGGCTGTTTGGGCTGTATGAAGGTTGAGCTGAGCTCAGGGCCGCTGGCTGGGTCTCCAGTCTGGGCTGTCCTTCCCCAGAGTGTGACTGGGAAACGCGCACCACAATTCTCCAGTATGTTCGTCTGTCTGTCTCCGCACAGAACCACTGCATTACTCAGGCTTTTCCCCTCACAACACTTTTCCCCTCACATTTGTCAGATTCTCTCCCGGTCAAGCCGAGTTCACCTGTTCCCATGAGTTGGAACCGGTTCAGGGAACAGAACAGAAAACTGGAAATAAAGAACATTTTCAAGGAACAGAATCGGAATCGGGAACGAAAGTGATCTATACTGTTCAACAAAACCATGGGAACTGGACAAAAGGAACACCTATGTGAGAATGCCATTCATTGACTACAGCTCAGTGTTCAACACCATAGTGCCCTCAAAGCTCATTACTAAGCTAAGGACCCTGAGACTAAACACCTCCCTGCATGGCCAGGCACGACTCCAACACCATCATTAAATTTGCCCGATGACACAACAGTGGTAGGCTTGATCACAGACAACGACGAGACAGCCTATGGGGAGGAGGTCAGAGACCTGGCCATGTGGTGCCAGGACAACAACCTCTCCCTCAACGTGATCAAGACAAAGGAGATGATTGTGGACTACAGGAAAAAGAGGACTAAGCACGTCCCCATTCTCATCGACTGGGCTGCAGTGGAGCAGGTTGAGAGCTTCAAGTATCTTGTTGTCCACATCACTAACATGGTCCCAGCACACTAAGACAGTCGTGAAGAGGGCACGACAAAAGTTATTTAGGAGACTAAAAAGATTTGGCATCGGTCCTCAGATCCTCAAAAGGTTCTACAGCTGCACCATCGAGAGCATTCTGACTGGTTGCATCACTGCCTGGTATGGCAACTGCTCGGCCTCCGACCGCAAGGCACTACAGAGGGTAGTGTGAACTGCCCAGTACATCACTGAGGCCAAGCTTCCTGCCATCCAGGACCTCTATACCAGGCTGTGTCAATGAAAGGCCCTAAAAATTGTCAAAGCCACCCTAGTCATAGACTGTCCTCTCTGCTACCGCATGGCAAGTGGTACCAGAGCGCCAAGTCTAGGTCCAAGAGGCTTCAAAACAGCTTCTACCCCCAAGCCATAAGACTCCTGAACATCTAGTCAAATGGCTACCCAGACTATTTGCAGTGCTCTCCTCCCCTCACCCCCTCTTTACACCACTGTTACTCTAAGTTGTCATCTATGCATAGTCACTTTAATAACTCTACCTACATGTACATACTGCCTCAACTAACTGGTGCCCCCTCACATTTACTGTGTATCGGTAGCCCCCTGTATATAGTCCCGCTATGGTTATTTTACTGCTGCTCTTGAATTACTTGTTACTTTTCTCTCTTATTCTTATCTGTATTTTTTTAAACTGCATTGTTTGTTAAGGGCTCGTAAGTAAGCATTTCATTGTAAGGTGTTGTATTCGGCGCGTCCCTCTACCTCCAGTGGTGTAAAGTTAAAATACTTAGTTTGCTTTTTGGGGTTTCTGTACTTTACTTTACTATTTGCATTGTTTGACAACTTTTTATTTTACTCCAATACATTTGTAAAGAAAATATATACATTTTCCCTGACACCCAAAAGTTTTGGATACTCAGACAGGACAGCAATATGGTCCAATTCACGCACCTATCAATATAACGCATTGTCATCCCTCCTGCCTCTGTTCTGGTGGACTTACTAAACACAAATTAGGGGTTTGTAAATTATGTCTGAGTGTTGGAGTGTGGCCCTGGCTGTACATTTTTATAACAAGAAAATTGCATCGTCTGGTTTGCGTAATACAAGGAATTTGATGTATAGGATTTACTTTGATTTTTAACTTTTACTCAAGTATGACAATTTAGTACTTTTCCACCACTATACTTAAGCACATTTAAAACCAGATACTTTTAGAATTTTGCTCAAGTAGTATTTTGCTGAGTGACTTTCACTTTTACTTGAGTCATTTTCTATTAAGGTATCTTAACTTTTACTCAAGTATGACAATTGAGTAGTTTTTCCACCGCAGTCTCCTTCTCTCTCTGTGTGGAGGGAGGGGTGGGGAGGTAATGAAGCTTAAGTAAGACTGGTGTCTGGTAATGTAATATACACAAAGGCAGTGTCAGGTCTGGATCCAATAATGTGTCACATACCCCGTCTGGAACAGATTGGCCCAGATGATCTGATTGAACTCTTACAAGCCAGGACCCCCACCCAGCCTTAGCCGAGCCCAGTCCAGCCAGGCACAGGACAGCCTCTCTCCCTCTGCCTCTCACCCTGACCCACTGACCCCTGTAAGACCATTCATCCATCCAAGGCAGGACACTAAGACCCTGAGTCCCAACCATTAATTTGCCTCAACTCCACAACCCTGTCCACAAGCTTGGAAACGATGGTAGAGTGCCTTTGGCATCAGACAGGGAATTGACAGGTGCACTCTCAATATTAGCTAACTTGTTTTCTTGTTAGAAATCATTCTACAAGTAATTAGTTGGTTCAAATACTTGAGGCAGGTAATACAAAGGGCACATTTTTGTTTAACCAATTTACCAAGACCGACTGATATTCAGCCATTTATTATAGGGAGTTGGGTGTAAGTTGAGCCAAAGGTACCCCTTTGAGCCACCTTTATTTCTAGGAAACTTTACACAAAATGTATAATTTGACCAAATAGTTAGGAAGAGGTCATCATTTCATGGAGTCTGTGAAGGAAGAAACCACATGGAAAAAGTGGTAAGCAAGTTAGGTCTAAAAACAATAGTCAAAGGAATGTATTGTGTTAGGGGTTTTATGATGCTTGCATGTAAAAAAAAATGTTGATCATTCAAAGATTGCTATATCAGTTGGGGTCTCTGTAAGCTCAACATGAGGTCCTAAACATAGCATAAAAGTGTATCTGTGTGGGCTAATATAGTCAAAATGTTTGCCTCGGGGTAAATTAAAACCAATAGTTGAGCAAATGGCATGTTGAGAAAATGTAAGGGTTTTCTTCCCAGGCGTAACGCAAAGTATTATCGCTGGGAGATGAGGTAACAACAGGGCCTGGCCTATGTTAAAAAGTACGATGTGTTTGTTAGGTGTTAAGCCTGTGTTAAAAAATACAATACTAGTTAAATAAAGGTTCAATGTAAAAAACAAATATTTTTTAAATACATAAAATTATTCATAGACAAAAAAGTGATTGTAATTGTGTTGAATTGTGTTTGGGAAATAAATAAATAAAGATAGACATGGTTTTAAAAAGGTAGTGGTAATATTTAATTCAGTACAGGAATTTGTAGGCGGCTTAACTAACCCTGTCCTGCAGCTAAACTTACCCCATACCCTGAATTCAGATTATTTCCAGGGATACACAACATCCTGAAATATACTGTATGTAAATATCTTTGTCAGAAAGAATACTGTATTTCCCTTGAATGTAAAAAAAAAAATCTAAACTTACCCCACTCTCCCCTACATAGGCTCCAAAAAAGGACAAAGCAAGCACCTCAATGAACATGTCCGGTATCATGTTCCTAATGAGCAATTGTGGTGGGCTGGGCCCCGTTTAGAAAAGTAGCGTTATCAGATATTTGTAGCTGGGGAGACTAACAGTGTACTGGGTCGTAATTTCAGACAGGGATTATAGAGTGGCAGGAAGCGTGATGCTGGAGAGGCATGTGTGTGAATTTACCGCCCTGCTTCTGGCTCCCTGGGCCCAGCCTCAGGCCCACACAGAGCGCCTTGCCTGGGGGCCTGGAGTTGCTGCTGCATGGAGCTCTGTTGATTGAGATAGAGAAAGAGAGAGAGAGCTTATAGTTTCACCTCTAGTTTTCACTGTGTGTGGGCCCACGCACCCCTCTGATTTGCTGTCCTTTATCCCGGCTTTCCAAAATAGAGGAAACATTTTGTTCCTGTCCTAGCCTGTGGGAAATAGAAATGAGGGAGCGAGAGGAAGAAAGAGAGAAAGACTCCACGGCTATTAATACAATTCCACCTAAAATCTTCCCTGTCCTCCCACTCAGAGGAAGCTCCTAAAGTGAACATGTCTTAGGGCCTGCATGCAAGGTCAGCAGGGGAAAAGGGGGAGCAGACCGTGGAATGAGAGACAAGGGAAAAGGAGTAAAAAAAATAGTAAAAAAGCTCTGTGAGTGTTAACCTCTCTGCCCTCCCATCACCCACTACCATTCTGACATTCTGAGATGAACAACTCACCCATGTAGGGCCATTCTACACTCCCAGGAAGAGTGTTCTATGCTATTTTATGCTATTTTACCAGTAGGTTTCCTGAATGAGAAAGCCTCCTTGTCAAAGATAATAAAACAGAAACACTATATTAAATACTGCAGTAATGTCTGCAGAAACACTACAGTAAATACTACAATCTGTAAAATCACTACAGTAATTACTATAGTATATGCTACAGTTTTATTTTACTACAGTATTTATAATATAGTTAACTGTAAACACTACAATACTTACTACAGTAAATACCACAGTATTTATGCCATAGTACACTACAATATTTTTTTTATGTGGGATGCGCCATAAAATGTCACTCCATTTCTCAGAGTTACTGTTTGGTTCCTGTGCTCTGGTTTTGTTAGGGCCTGTTCTCCTGTGGTGCCTCTTCCTCCTTGTCTCCCTGTACACAGGTCTAGTACTCCATCATATCCTTACAACTACTTCATATCCATATCTCAGAGTTTGGCTGTCGTTACTCAACAAACAAACTACAGTATTCTGTAGTGACATATTAATGATCAGCCAAGGCACTGTTAAGTATTGAGAAATTACGTTTTGATGTTGTTGTTTTCGTTCTCATCCATTTCTCTCCAAACTACATCATGTCAAATGTTGTTGAGCCTCTAAGTATCCTGGGAAGTGTGTGATTGGTGGCAGGGCAGGCTAGACAGGAGATAATCATTCTGCCGTGCTTGAGAGAGACGGCTGGTGTGCGGCAGAAACCCATAGAGACCCATCCAATACGTGCGCTGGGAAGGGATTTTTCACTAATCAAAAGTCAATTTGCTTGTTTCGGGCCTCCTCGAAATGCAACCTAACCCAACGAGCTGGATTTATGATGTGCCTGCCAGCTTTTCCCTGGCGCAAATCTCCCAGTAACACGCTCCCCTCTCATAGCAGAGCGGAGTGTAGCCCACATGGCCAGCCACAGCTGGCTCTGATTACAGACCCATACAGTAGCCATTCTTTTTCACTAACCCCCCTCCCTGCTCAGTGACGCTTATTAGAAATGTAACATACTGGTCTTCGAGTTTGTTGCAGATTTATGTGTCACAGGTGCTCTCTTTAAAAAGCATGCAGTGGTTACCCAACGCACCACTGACAACAAATCTAATATGAGAGGTGCGTGACTAATATTGATTTTTGAAATATTGTCTGGTTACCCAAAATATGTGTACACAAAAAATGCAACACATGATTTTGATTCCGGAACTCTGGGCAGGCTATGAAAAATATGCATTTTATTTAGGCAGTGAGAGTTTTAAAAGTTTTCATTTTCTTCATACAAAACAGGTTTGCTGTAAATCTGAAGTAAATCATTTTTCAAGGAATCTCCTTGTGGCTTTGACTATCAGAATGTGCATGGTATGCAGTGTTCTTTATGTACTTTGTTTTGTGTGTAAAAAACATACATTTCATCATTTCTATAGAAATTCTCTCTATTACAAATGGTAAGCATAAAAAAATTATTGGCGGTAGAGAGGGAGCCTAGTCAGTGTTTACCCTTCTTTTTCCTTGTGCCTGGCTTAGGCTACCCCGAGGCGGGTGCACTTGGACTGGGGCAGGAGGTTGGGTGAGAGGGGGCATAGCCAGGCAATTCACCCGCCTCACGTTTCCTTCCATTGCTTCAGTTTGCACTCTTGGTAAAATATCTCATTTTGAAATACATTTTTTTTTTTTTTTTACGTCTAGCTTGCAAGCCAAGTTCTCAAAAATTATGACGGTTCAACCAAACCTTTGCAATTGTTACATTGATACAAATGAACGAAGGTATAATGAAATTAGTCTGTGTATTACGCGTTGTTTGGAACCAATACAGAACCAAACCAATACAGTCCTCTATTGTATCACAATACTAAACCTTTGTGTTTGAGTGAGTGAGTGAATGAGTGAGTGAGTGAGTGAGTGAGTGTATCAGGGCTTGACTCCTGATGGACTCTGACTGGTACCTGGTGTGTCTGCTGCCTGTCTGTCATCACTAGACAGTCTGAGCTGAACGTGTGTCTGGGTGCTGCTCGCTGGCCCGTCGTCTCACCCAGGGTCTGTAACTCCTGCCAACACGCATGCAGCCCTGTCTGGGTAGATCACACGACTCCTGGCCAGAATACTGGAACCATAGCGGAGACATAAAATGACTTCTGACCGACGCTTGGCTGGAAGAAAGCATGGAAACATTTAAGACACGTGGAATATAAAGTGCTGTTGTCCAGGAGGCCAGGCTGTAGTAACATATAACGTGAGGTGACGAGTGCAAGGGCCTATCAATCTCTCTCTCAATTCAATTCAATTCTATGGCCTTTATTGGCATGGGAAACATATGTTTACATTGCCAAAGCGAGTGAACTAGATAATTAGCAAAAGTGAAACGAACAGTAAACATTACACTCACAAAAGTTTCAAAAGAATAGAGACATTTCAAATGTTATATTATGGCTACGTACAGTGTTGTAACAATGTGCAAATAGTTGAAAATGGGGAGTAGAAGAGAAGACTGAGGCCGATAGGAACACTCCTCCTGGGAGTCTGCATGCTGCAAAACGGCCATAGATGGATGAGCTCATCTCAGAATCTCACAATGGCAGTGGGCAGAGAGATTAAAACTCACAGAATTTTTTTACACATTTTTTCCTCCTTTATCCTTCTCTCTCTTTCCACAGTATGCTCCCCATTTTCCCCTGCTGACCATGCATGCAGGCACTAAAACATGTTCACTTTAGGAGCTTCCTCTGAGTGGGAGGACAGGGAAGCTTTTAGGTGGAATTGTATTAATAGCCGTGGAGTCTTTTTCTCTTTCTTCCTCTCGCTCCCTCATTTCTCTTTCCCACAGGCTAGGACAGGAACAAAATGTTTCCTCTATTTTGGAAAGCCGGGATAAAGGACAGCAAATCAGAGGGGTGCGTGAGCCCACACAGGGGGAAACCAGAGAGGTTAAACTATAACCTCCACCTCTCCAGCCTTCGCTCTCTCTCTCTCAATTCAATTCAAAGGGCATTTACAAAGCAAGTGAAATAGATAATAAACAAAAGTGAAACAAACAATATAAAATGCACAGTAAACATTACACTCATTACACTATGGTAATATACAGTGTTGTAATGATGTGCAAATAGTTAAAGTACAAAAATTATTTCCAATGGGTCTTGTAATTATATTTTTGTTTTCTCATGATTTGGTTGGGTCTCTCTCTCTCTCTCTCTCTCTCTCTCTCTATGTCTCTCCAGTGTCCAGCTTGACCTCTTGTTTTATAGGCCTCTCACCCCTCTGTCGTGTCCCTCCCCTGCCCTCCCCTGTTGCGTCTCCTCTCCTTTCTTTGTCTCTGTGCTCCTTCATCTCTCCAGTTACGTGGCACCACACCTTCTGGTTGTTACCCCCCCCCCCCCCCCCCCCCCCCCCCCTCCCTCCCCAAGCTGAGGGGTGACACTCGATGCCTTTCATGTGGCCTTGGCCCCTGTTCCCCCCTGGTTCCTCCTGCCTGTTGAGCTGATCCGTGGGGCATGGGTCCCAACCCCTCCCTGGGTGATTGATGGCCAAGGTGCCCTCTCCACTCGCCCCCCACGCCCCACCCCCGGCCAGGGGGACGGCATAGTGTTTCATGAGCTCAGCTGTGTGGCGCCCGGGAACTGCACCTCCAGTCTCCAACACAGGCCAGGCACCAGGCACCACTCTCTGTCCTCTGTCTGTCTAACCCCACACAGCACGACTCCCTGGGGGACACAAAGCATGCGTGACCTCCCGTTAGACCCACCTCTGGATCCCTGTGTATAGCGCACACACATTTGTACAAAGACACACACGCACCGACCCTCACTGTGGTGACTATACCATCACTTTACCTCTCTGATAGTCATCCTTCACTCTTCTATATCCCCCCAAAAACTGTTACATCCAGTATCATCTACCTTATGTTTAGATGGCCTGAGAGTGTGACCTCATACCTTTTCTATTTCCTTCCTCACCCAACCCCTTGCCCAACTCACTCTCACCCCGCCCTCACCCATCAACAATCCTCCCTCACCCCATATCACCTATCTCACCTGACCCCTCCCCTAGGGGCTACTGAACGGGTGTGCCCTGTCTCAGGGGGAATTCCAAGAAAGGGGGAGCTCTCTCACTTCAGTCTCAGGAGGAATCTGAGGACACTGATAGTTCTTATCGCGTTGCTGGAGATACAGTAGCACCACCTGTTGGGATGGTACTGGAGCGAGGATTGGAATCCATTCTGATAACCGACAGCTCCACAGAGACCCTGGTCCACAGGATCGAATGCTCACTACTGCCACTCACCAGCCAGCTGTCAATCAGATCCTACACGTATACGAAGACAAGGGGAGGAACAGTTGGGTGTAAAGTTAGTACCTTGAATCAGTGACATCTATACCTAAGGTTTGGGATACTGATTGTATCTCGGTGCATATCTCTTTCATTAGTTTATGAACAGTGCATTCAGAAAGTATTCAGACCACGTAACTTTTTCCACATTTTGTTACGTTACAGCCTTGTTCTTAAATGTATTAAATTGCTATTGTTCCTCATCAATCTACACACAATACCCCATAATGACAATGCAAAAACAGTATTTTTGAAATTTCTTCAAATTTATACAAATTATAAAACAGAAATATCACATGTATATAGGTATTCAGATCCTTTACTCAGTTTTTGGTTGAAGCACCTTTGGCAGCGATTACTGCCTCAAGTCTTCCTGGGTATAACGCTACAAGCTTGGCTCACCTGTATTTGGGGAGTTTCTCCCATCGTTGTCCTGTTTGAAGGTGAACCTTCGATCCAGTCTGAGGTCCTGAGCACTCTGGAGCAGGTTTTCATCAACGGTGTCTCTGTACTTTGCTGCATTCATCTTTCCCTCAATCCTGACTAGTCTCCCAATTCCTGCCTCTGAAAAACATCCCCACAACATGGTGCTGCCACCACCATGCTTCACTGTAAGGATGGTGCCAAGTTTCTTACAGACGTTACACTTGGCAATCAGGCCAAAGAGTTCAATCTTCATTTCATCAAATCAAAGAATCTTGTTTCTCATGGTCTGAGAGTCCTTTAGATGCTTTTTGGCAAACTCCAAGTGGGCTGTCACTACTGAGGAGTGGCTTCCATCTGGCCACTCTACCGTAAAGGCTTGATTGGTGGAGTGCTGCAGAGATAGTTGTCCTTCTGGAAATTTCTCCCATCTCCACAGAGGAACTCTGGAGCGCTGTCAGAGTGACCAACGGCATCTTGGTCACCTCCCTGACCAAGGCCCTTCTCCCTCGATTGCTCAGTTTGGCAAAAAAATGTTGGTACTCTTCCTCAGATCTGTGCCTCCACACAATCCTGTCTCGGAGCTATACAGACAATTCCTTCGACCTCATGGCTTGGTATTTGCTCTGACATGCATTGTCAACTGTGGGACCTTATGTAGACAGGTGTGTGCCTTTCCAAATCCAATCAATTGAATTTACCCCAGGTGGACTCCAATCAAGTTGTAGAAATATCTCAAGGATTATCAACGGAAACAGGATGCTCCTGAGCTCCATTTCGAGTCTCATTGCAATGGTTCTGAATATCTGTTTCTATTTTAGCAAAAAAAAATAGAATAAGCTGTTTTCGGTTTGTCACTATGGGGCATTGTGTGTAGATTCATGAGGATTTTTTTTTATTTAATCAATTTTATAATAAGGCTGTAAGGTAACAAAAAATGGAAAAGTCAAGGGGTCTGAATACTTTCCGTATGCACTGTATGCTCAAGTTGGATGTTGCTCAGTGCTGCGCTTTGTGAATATTCATTCATATTTTATGCTCAAAGTTATCATCATTTTGTGTACTATTTCTCAGATTTTGTGTACTACAGTATACCACAAATATTTGAAAAATGATGTGTTCATCTGTGTATAGCCAGAATGAGTATATACGTAACTTCAAGCAGTAACTGCGTACCGACCCTACATTTCATAAGACTTCTCAGAAAAATGTCAGAGTTCTCTGGAAATCTGAGAGTAACCCAATTGCTGCTCGGCAATGCCGAAGGGGCAATCCAAACTGAAATGAAACCAGATCGGCCATGTAAGAATAGAGCTCCAATGAAAAGACATACAATACAGTCAACTCAACCAGTGTTGCCTGCTTGACAGCAAATGAAATATCATGTGCCCAGCTGTTGCTTTGACAGTGAAGCTGTTGCCGAGGGAGATGGGGACCCATCTAGTAAATCATGAAGAAGGACGTTCCAGTTGCTCCTGATGTCTGTGGTTTGGAATGGGGGACGACGTTGAGACATATACCATAGCTGCGTCTGAAAACCTGTCATCGGATGTACATGTATTATTATTCTGTTCACACATGGGTTAGTAACATATATGTCTCTAGCTGCCAAGTCACTGACTCACTCACTACCATTTCCCCTGTACCAGCTTAGATTTTTTATTGTTAAATATTCCCTACATTTTATATTTAATCATCATTTTATGAAAAAATACAGTGAAAAAAAACGTGCCGTTGACACTTTTTTTGCTTTAAATAATCTCATGACAATGTAGGTTATTGTAGTATTGGTCATTTAGTCCACACTGGGTCTCTACAGACATGGATGCTGGAAATATTATTTGGGAAAAAATTAAGATGAATTCAAATGCACATGTGTGTTTTGCAGAGCCGCCGGAAAATTAGTGGCAAGACAGATATCAAATCTATAGCTACCTAACAAAACTACTAACATTAGCTTTAGTAGCCTAGCTAGCTAGATAGTTAGCTAGCTAACATTACCTAGATAGGTTGATGCAATCATGCAGCCAACAGCTAACATTCAAATTTTAGACTCACGGAATAAATGTGTTTGGCACAGGTTAAAGAAAAGGAAAACAAATGTCTGTTGCTACCCAAGCCAAAGAATACTGAAGTTCTTGAAAAGGTTTGTCAGCCAGTTTGTTAGTCTAGTAATGTTGCCATATGTGACTTGTTTCAGGAAACTAGGCGTATGTCTCACATCACTACTTCACAGGAGAGGTATTTGATTGTAAACATGTATTTTTTTTATCAAAATTCATTTTTTAGCAGAAATGCATTCTGGAACATGTGAACTTTCCTGTGCCTTAAAAACAAACTTAGATTAAAACATTAGCTACTACAAAAGTTTTGCTACTTTTCAAAACAACATTGATGCCCTGAATTTAGCAGGGGCTATCAAAAGATCAGTTGGATAAAGTGATGGGCTACTTTCGGCACACACCACGGTCAATTTGAACCAGAGTGACTTGGCCAAACAAGCTGTAGCTACAAACAAAACAGAGTTAAATGGTTCCAGTCTGGTTCTAGTCTGCCGTAAAGTGTTCATCCATGAATACGGGTAGGAGTCTAGCTGCATTTTCAGATATAAGTTTCTAATTTTGTCAGAAAGTAATTTTCATTGAAGTTAAAGTGTACTGTTAGTTAGCTAGTGAACGTTTTGTGTATGATCTGTTCAGTAATATTTTTCGAATCAGAAACCCATTTGCTTTGCTAGTTATAGCCTAAATGTTAGCTAGCTAATGTAGCCGATGTGAAATGGCTAGCTAGTTAGCGGTGGTGCGCGCTAGTGGTGTTTCAATCGGTGACGTCACTTGCTCTGAGACCTTGAAGTAGTGGTTCCCCTTGCTCTGCAAGGGCCGTGGCTTTTGTGGAGTGATGGGTAACGATGCTTCAAGGGTGACTGTTGATGTGTGCAGAGCGTCCCTGGTTCGCGCCCAGGTCGGGGCGAGGGGACGGACGTAAAGTCTATACTGTTACACTAACATTGAACCTAGTTTGTTAGTTTTAGCTACCTGCAGATTCATACTACAGCTATGACAATGCTTGTATTGGTAGTAGTATGAGTTGGCATTATGCCGGTTCATTGTTTAGCTAGCTAGCTACGTGTCTAAACAAAAGACTCCACTTTGGCTGGTGGGTCTAAGGGTGATTACAGCCATCTATTGTATTTCATGAACATGTGTACATGTCTAGACAATAGTGAACCATCCACTTAGCTAGATGTTGCTGAGGGGAAGTCATAGCATTTCCTTCACGTGACCCATCAATTTAGACTAGTGTGTCAGGTAAGCGTCATTTAATAATTATTACATATTTTTATCTGGACACTTTCTGTTTTTGATATTGCTACTATGCAGGTAACCATTTCAGTGTACCGTTTACACCTTCTGTATCCTGTGCTTGTGACAAATAAACTGAGATTTGATATAGCGTGTGTTTACCACATGGCCTCACATGTGAATCCTTAGATAGATGGGTGGGGCTAAGGCTTAAGAAGGTGTAAACTATGTTGAATGGGTTTGGACAAAGAAGAGCTCTCCAGTAGGTGTACCAAAATATTCAAGGGTAATTTTCTCAAAAGTAGGGTTCCAAGTTTATCATCTTTCAAAGCAAAATGACTTTCCCAATGGTCCTCAACTGCAGTGTTGATACCATTTTCTAGCACGGAGTCTCTATTTTTATCCAATGTAAATAACAGCATTTCAAATTTTGCTACATAAGAATGAATCAAGGCGGTTGGTCACATATTATTATTTTATTTCCATTGCTGGTGGTAATTCACAAATGTTTATGGTGCAAATTTTAGTCTTAAAAATAGAAACCTACAAATTCCGCCACAGAGCAGACAATATGGACACATTTGTCCAACCATAACAAATGGATGGCTACTGCAGAAAGAGGGAATTTATTCATTCTAGCACCACCATAACTTTCACAAATACAGAGGCAGGCAGCCATCATGGCGTCAGTCTTTTTCGTCTAGCCAGTGCATAGTGACACCTACTGATATGAACTAGTAATGCAGGTTTCGTTAGAATAGAGTGCAATAGAATTTATGACATTCAATAAAATATACTTCATGAAAGTTGATAAATTAATTTCAGTGAAATGGTTGAAAGTAGTTAATTTAATAATTAAATATATGGATTTTTACAGACAATCAGTTCCCTTTAGTGCGCACCAGGGAACCAACCTCTGGTGGGCCAGATGGAGACCTGGACAACAACAAAAACTTGCTTACGAAGTATGCTGTGTATAGTGTTAATTAAATTTAACCTTGCCTTACATAAAGCTTAAATAATAAATAATTGCAGAAGAGCACTGTAATCAGATTAAGAAATAGGTTTTATGACATAACATTTAAATACTTTTCTACATTTCGGTTCTATTTTTCAAAGTCCACTGCTTAACTTTGGTGTGTGTATAGATTGAAATGAATGTTTAAAGGTCTAATGCAGCCATTTTTTTTATCTCAATATCCACTGATTTCTGAAATACCTTTATATGATTATTTTCAATCATTGTTTATTTTAAAATGGCAAAAAGAATCAAGAATAGCTTCTTATCAAATAGCAATTTCTCAAGCAAGAATTTTGTTGAACTGTCTGGGAGTGGTGTGAGTGGGGAGGGGAAAACTGAAAACTAATGACGTAGTAACCATTCTCATTGTAATTCTCAGCCCTGCTATAGTACTTCACTAAACAACAGAGTATGTCCATTGAAGTAGTTGTCTCTGGCTCTTTTGATATCAGATTCAGACTGAATAGTAACAATGTCTGTGGTAGTTTGAAAGGGTTTGATCTGCCTTAGTAGGTCAGGAGTTTTTCCAATTCACATGCCCCGACAAGAAAAACCTTTTGAACCTTTAGTGCCAACTCTGGTGTTTTGTGTACAGTATGTACAGTATGTTTTCATCACAATATGTGATCTGGATTGCTTTTTGATTGAGATGGTTAATGTGGGTTAGTGGAGGTCTAGTTTTTCCCTCTTTCCAAGGTTATTTAAACTAAACCAACCATGCGCTTGAACGTCTCAAATCCCTTATAGCATGGGCCACAGTATAATGCCTGTCAGAGAGAACGCTGCTTTGCATGTAGTCTGATTATTATCTGCTACACAAATTGTTAACATCTGGGTTGTTCACGGCTGACGGTCTCATAGATTATGTATTGAAACTGTTGGAATGTGGACGATTACCGCTTTCACTTTCTCACAAAAATCCTAATATAGTTTACATGATATTTTCTCTTGAAAATCCCTGTTTAAAGCTCTAGCAGATAAACAATTTGCTTCTTTCTTTCTCGCAGTCCTTGGATAGCGAAGGATCCGGGGGAAAAAATATGTCCTGTCTAAAGGTTTTAAATACATTGACAGTACATTACATTTGGAGTTATCGTTTTCTATGATTTAATTTGCAGCTACTATGTGGCTAATTGAGTTTTTACGAGGCTTCACACAGGTATATAAAATGTGTGTTGTACCACCCACCTCTAAGGTTTATTGAAGGTTCAATTGTACCAGACCTAGGCCTGCCTTACTATGTCTCTATTGTGATGTGGGGGTCAGGAAAAGGGGAAACCACGAAGAGGTCAGCCAGCAAACTGTTTGAGCATTGAAACGTAGTTTCCTCTATTAAAATAAGAAATCTATTAGTGATTCATCACAAAATACATTATGGCTAAGAATCCATACCATAAACACTGCATTGTAATTCAATGAGTTGCTATATGAAATATATATTTTTGTACTTTGTTTATATTTCTACAGGGCATACACTTGTTTGTTAATCATCTTATTTTTGAAATGAGTGAACTAAGTGACAGACAAGACGTATGTGTAGGCCTCCATATGTATGAATCTGTGTTCAAGGGAGTCTAAAAGAGAGAGAACAGAAGGAAAGAAAAAGTGAGAGAAGACAAATGACTTGGGAGGAGTGTGGCTGTCTTCTTGTCAGAAGCCTGGGAGCACCTTGCCAGTGGTCTAACAGTTTAACCCATAATTATCACAATTAAAATAATACTTATATTTACACAGTTGAAATTGCTTCCAAATGGATTTTCACATGCACAGAAAGAGAAGAACAAACACATGGCATGGTTGGTTTCAGAATTTTTGACACCAAAATTTTAATTTGCCTAGGATTCAAATTAGTAACCTGAGAGAGTTTATGTCTGTTGCCATATATTACAATATTAGATCTCCACTGTTAGAAACTGAACTACTGAGTCTGGCTTGTACGTTAGAGTTCCGAAGGAGGAATTCATACTTGTTTCATGTTTTGGTGATAAATAACCATTTTGGTGCTAAAACATGCTCTTAAAATGCATGCTGGGAATTACCCATGTGCTTTGTTAGGCTTGACTCCAGAGTCTGACTGCAGACCAAACAAGTCCTATGTTTCTGAAACCGCAAAGAAGCTTCAGAACTTCTTGTGGACTAGAGATCACACAGGTCAAAGTAAGACTGGAGGGAGTGGAAGAGGGGGTATATGGAGACTGTGTGTGTGTGTGTGTGTGTGTGTGTGTGTGTGTGTGTGTGTGTGTGTGTGTGTGTGTGTGTGTGTGTGTGCGTGTGCGTGTGTGTGCGTGTGCGTGAAAGAAAGATCTCCAATGTATCTTATTTTATCCTCTACAGCTTTGCGTGTACTGTATATACAGTGCCTTCAAAAAGCATTCAGACCCCTTGACGTTTCCACATTTTGTTACGTTACAGACTTGTTCTAAAATTGATTAAATTGTTTTTTCCCCTCATCAATCTACACAAAATACCCTATGAGGCAAAAACAGGTTTTTAGAATTTTTTGCTAATTTATAAAAAATAAAAGACCCTTTACTCAGTACTTTGTTGAATCACCTTTGGCAGGGATTACAGCATAGATTATTCTTGGGTATGACGCTTCAAGCTTGGAACACCTGTATTTGGGGAGATTCTCCCATTCTTCTCTGCAGATCCTCTGAAGCTCTGTCAGGTTGGATGGGGAGCTCCGCTGCACAGCTATTTTCAGGTCTCCTCAGATATGTTCAATCGGGTTCAATTCCGGACTCAAGGATATTCAGAGACTTGTCCTGAAGCCACTCCTGCATTGTCTTGGCTGTGTGCTTAGGGTCGTTGTCTTATTGGAAGGTGAACCTTCACCCCAGTCTGAGGTCCTGAGCACTCTGGAGCAGGTTTTCATCAAGGATCTCTCTGCACTTTTCTCCGTTAATCTTTTCCTCAATCCTGACAATTCTCCTAGTCCCTGCCGCTGAAAGATATCCCTAGAGCATAATGTTGCCACCACCATGCTACACCGTAGGGATGGTGGTAGGTTTCCTCCAGATGTGACGCTTGGCATTCAGGCCACAGAGGTCAATCTTGGTTTCATCAGACCAGAGACTCTTGTTTCTCATGGTCTGAAAGTCTTTAGGTGCCTTTTGGCAAACTCCAAGCAGGCTGTCATGTGCCTTTTACTGAGGAATTGCTTCCGTCTGGTCACTCTACCGTAAAGGCCTAATTGGTGGAGTGCTGCAGAGATGGTTGTCATTCTGGAAGTTTCTCCCATCTCCACAGAGGAACACTAGAGCTATGTCAGTGACCATCAGGTTATTGGTCACCTCCCTGACCAAAGCCCTTCTCCCCCGATTGCTCAGTTTGGCCAGGCGGACAGCTCTAGGAAGAGTCTGGTGTTTCCAAACTTCTTCCATTTAAGAATGATTGAGGCCATTGTTTTCTTGGGGACCCTCAAGGCTGCAGACATTTGTTGGTACTCTTCCTCAGATTTGTGCCCGACACAATCCTGTCTCAGAGCTACACAGACAATTCCTTCAAACTCATGGCTTGGTTTTTGCTCTGACATGCACTGTCAACTGTGTGACCTTATATAGACAGGTGTGTGCCTTTCCAAATGATGTCCAATCAATTTAATTTACCACAGATGGACTCCAATCAAGTTGTAGAAACATCTCAAGGATGGAAACAGAATGCATTTGAGGTCAATTTCGACTCTCATAGCAAAGGGTCTGAATACTTATGTAAATAAGGTATTTATTTTTATTTTTTATAAAGTAACAAAAAAAATCTGAAACTGTTTCTGCTTCGTTTTTATCTGGTATTGTGTGTAGATTGCAGAGGAATTGTTTTTATTTAACCCATTTTAGAATCAAGCTCTAACGTAACAAAATGTGGAAAAAAAGTCAAGGGGTCTGAATACTTTCCGAAAGCACTGTATTATGGACTTTTTGTTTCCATTTAGGACATTTATAACATCTCTGGAGTCTTCTCTTTTGTTTTGCTCTATTTCAAATCAATGAACACTGTCCACTATTTTCTCCTGTCATGACTTTAGACTTAGATATAATGTCAATTTCTATTCTAATCTGTTTGAAACTTTTGTTATATCCCCCGACGATGTAAATTATCACCAGGGAGAAATACAGTAATATTGCACATACCACACCGACATATCACAACCTTTTTGAGAAAATTGCAGGGGTTGACATCAAAGCTGAAAATCAGCGCTCTCCGAAGTCTAAATGTCAGCCACACTGCCCATGAAATGCATTTGACCCCTTACTCCTGTGATGAAAAGAAACGAGTGAAATCCAAAGTCAACAACATTTTCTCTTCTCAATTTTTATTTTATAAGCCCACTCCAGAGTTTTGCCCTTTTGCTCTACAGAGGCTGGGGAAGGTTGTTAAAAGGACCTCCAGCGGTATGACAGCTTAAAGTTGTTGTTTTTCTGACAGAAATAACATTATGTCCTAGCAGCCCACACAGAGATGTTGGGATGAATAGGGGTGCTTATGGTGAAGCAGCGAGAGAGAAAAGAGGGGCTGGTCAGAGAAGCTCTAGTATCACGCCGACCTCTGAACCAGAACGTCAGCGTTTGATGTCAGCTGTGATCGTCAAACTCACCAGGGGTCTGTGGCTCGATAGATTTTATTGGCCACCATCTCAGTCTGGCTGACTTCTTGAGAAAAATGATGCATTGACTGCAGGATTCTTCACAGAAATATATGGGTAACACTTTACATGACGGTTTTCTTTAGAAAGTGTTAATAAAGGGTTTGTAAAGGGTTAATAAGTCATTTGTATTTGTGAATTATACGTTTATAGATCATTATAGTTCATTAATCTGTACTAAAAAGTTATACAATTGGTTGAAGTTGTTTTATACTGAACAAAAATATAACCTCAACATGAAACAATGTAATTGATTTTACTGAGTTACAGTTCATGAGAGGAAATCAGTCAATTGAAATAAATTAATTGTCCCTAATCTATGGATTTCACATGACTGGGAATATAGATATGCATCTGTTGGTCACAGACGTGCCTCACAATGGGCCTCAGGATCTCTTCACGGTATGTTTGTGCATTCAAATGTACATCAATAAAATATAATTTTGTACGCAGTTTATGCCTGCCCATAACATAACCTCACCACCACCATGGAGCACTCTGTTCACAACATTGACATCAGCAAACCACTCACCCACACAACGCCATACACGTGGTCTGCACGTTGGACGTACTGCCAAATTCTCTCAAATAACGTTGGAGGCGGCTTATGGTAGAGAAATTAACATTCTCTGGCAACAGATCTGGTGGACATGCCTGCAGTCAGTACGGCAATTGCAAGCTCCTTGAAAACTTGAAACATCTGTGGCATTGTGTTGTGTGACAAAACTGCACATTTTAGAGTGATATGCCACACCTGTCAGGTGCATGGATTATCTTGGCATAGGAAAAATGCTCATTAACAGGGATGTAAACAAATTTGTGTACAGTGGTGGAAAAAGTACTTTAGTATCAAAAGTCAATGTAATTGCTAAAATATACAAACGTATCTAAAGTAAAAGTATAAATCATTTCAAACTCCTTATATTTAGCGAAGCAGACAGCACCGTTTTCTTGTTTTTAAAATGGACGGATAGCCAGGGGCACACTCCAACACTCAGACATTATTCACAAAAGATGCATGTGTTTAGTGAGTCCGCCAGATCAGAGGCAGTAGGGATGACCACGTGTTCTCTTGATACAGTTGAAGTCGGAAGTTTACATACACCATAGCCACATACATTTAAACTCAGTTTTTCACAATTTCTGACATTTAATCCAAGTAAAATGTCCCTATCTTAGGTCAGTTAGGATCACCACTTTATTTTAAGAATGTGAAATGTCAGAATAATCGTAGAGAGAATGATTTATTTCAGCTTTTATATCTTTCATCACATTCCCAGTGGGTCAGAAGTTTACATACACTCAATTAGTATTTGGTAGCATTACAATTAAATTGCTAAACTTGGATCAAACATTTCAGGGTAGCCTTCCACAAGCTTCCCACAATAAGCTGGGTGAATTTTGGCCTATTCCTCCTGACAGAGCTGGTGTAACTGAGTCAGGTTTGTAGGCCTCCTTGCTCACACACATTTTTCACTTCTGCCCACAAATTTTCTATGGGATTGAGGTCAGGGCTTTGTGATGTCCACTCCAATACCTTGACTTTGTTGTCCTTAGCCATTTTGCCACAACTTTGGAAGTATGCTTGGGGTCATTGTCTATTTGGAAGACCCATTTGCAACCAAGCTTTAACTTCCTGACTGATGTCTTGAGATGTTGCTTCAATATATCCACATAATTTTCCTCCTCATGATGCCATCTATTTTGTGAAGTGCAACAGTCCCTCCTGCAGCAATGCACCCCCACAACATAATGCTGCCACCCCCGTGCTTCATGGTTGGGATGGTGTTCTTTGCTTGCAAGCCCCCCCCTTTTTCCTCCAAACATAACGATGGTCATTATGGCCAAACAGTTCTATTTTTGTTTCATCAGACCAGAGAACATTTCTCCAAAAAGTACCATCTTTGTCCCCATGTGCATGCAAACTGTAGTTATGACTTTTTTATGGCGGTTTTGGAGCAGTGGCTTCTTTCCTGCTGAGTGGCCTTTCAGGTTATGTTGATATAGGACTTGTTTTACTGCGGATATAGATACTTTTGTACCTGTTTCCTCCAGCATCTTCACAAGGTCCTTTGCTGTTGTTCTGGGATTGTGCACTTTTCACACACAAATATGTTAATTTCTAGGAGACAGAACACGTCTCCTTCCTGAGCGGTATGACGGCTGTGTGGTCCCATGGTGTTTATACTTGCATGCTATTGTTTGCACAGGTGAACGTGGTACCTTCAGGCATTTGGAAATTGCTCCCAAGGATGAACCAGACTTATGGAGGTCTACAATTTGTTTCTGTAGTCTTGGCTGATATATTTAGATTTTCCCATAATGTCAAGCAAAGTGGCACTGAGTTTGAAGGTAGGCCTTGAAATACATCCACAGGTACACCTCCAATTAACTCAAATGATGTCAATTAGCCTATCAGAAGCTTCTAAAGCCATGACATCATTTTCTGGAATTTTTCAAGCTGTTTAAAGACACAGTGAACTTAGTGTAAGTAAACTTCTGACCCACTGGATTTATAAGTGAAATAATCTGTCTGTAAACCATTGTTGGAAAAATCAATTGTGCCATTCACAAGGTAGATGTCCTAACTGACTTGCCAAAACTATAGTTTGTTAACAAGAAATATGTGGAGTGGTTGAAAAACAAGTTTTAGTGACTCCAACCTAAGTGTATGTAAACATCTGACTTCAACTGTATGTGCATGAAGTGGACCTTTTTCTGTATGTAAACATCTGACTTCAACTGTATGTGCATGAAGTGGACCGTTTCTCTGTATGTAAACATCTGACTTCAACTGTATGTGCATGAAGTGGACCGTTTTTCTGTATGTGCATGAAGTGGACCGTTTTTCTGTATGTGCATGAAGTGGACCGTTTTTCTGTATGTGCATGAAGTGGACCGTTTTTCTGTATGTGCATGAAGTGGACCGGTTTTCTGTATGTGCATGAAGTGGACCGTTTTTCTGTATGTGCATGAAGTGGCCGTTTTTCTGTATGTGCATGAAGTGGACCGTTTTTCTGTATGTGCATGAAGTGGACCGTTTTTCTGTATGTGCATGAAGTGGACCGTTTTTCTGTATGTGCATGAAGTGGCCGTTTTTCTGTATGTGCATGAAGTGGACCGTTTTTCTGTATGTGCATGAAGTGGACCGGTTTTCTGTATGTGCATGAAGTGGACCGTTTTTCTGTATGTGCATGAAGTGGCCGTTTTTCTGTATGTGCATGAAGTGGACCGTTTTTCTGTATGTGCATGAAGTGGACCGTTTTTCTGTATGTGCATGAAGTGGCCGTTTTTCTGTATGTGCATGAAGTGGACCGTTTTTCTGTATGTGCATGAAGTGGACCGTTTTTCTGTATGTGCATGAAGTGGACCGGTTTTCTGTATGTAAACATCTGACTTCAACTGTATGTGCATGAAGTGGACCGTTTTTCTGTATGTGCATGAAGTGGACCGTTTTTCTGTATGTGCATGAAGTGGACCGTTTTTTTGTATGTGGATGAAGTGGACCGTTTTTCTGTATGTGGATGAAGTGGACCGTTTTTCTGTATGTAAACATCTGACTTCAACTGTATGTGCATGAAGTGGACCGTTTTTCTGTATGTAAACATCTGACTTCAACTGTATGTGCATGAAGTGGACCGTTTTTCTGTATGTGGATGAAGTGGACCGTTTTTCTGTATGTAAACATCTGACTTCAACTGTATGTGCATGAAGTGGACCGTTTTTCTGTATGTAAACATCTGACTTCAACTGTATGTGCATGAAGTGGACAGTTTTTCTATATGTGCATGAAGTGGACAGTTTTTCTGTATGTGGATGAAGTGGACCGTTTTTCTGTATGTGGATGAAGTGGACCGTTTTTCTGTATGTGGATGAAGTGGACCGTTTTTCTGTATGTGCATGAAGTGGACCGTTTTTCTGTATGTGGATGAAGTGGACCGTTTTTCTGTATGTGCATGAAGTGGACAGTTTTTTCTGTATGTGGATGAAGTGGACCGTTTTTCTGTATGTGCATGAAGTGGACCGTTTTTCTGTATGTGGATGAAGTGGACCGTTTTTCTGTATGTGCATGAAGTGGACCGTTTTTCTGTATGTGCATGAAGTGGACCGTTTTTCTGTATGTGCATGAAGTGGACCGTTTTTCTGTATGTGCATGAAGTGGACAGTTTTTCTGTATGTGCATGAAGTGGACCGTTTTTCTGTATGTGGATGAAGTGGACCGTTTTTCTGTATGTGCATGAAGTGGACCGTTTTTCTGTATGTGGATGAAGTGGACCGTTTTTCTGTATGTGCATGAAGTGGACCGTTTTTCTGTATGTGCATGAAGTGGACCGTTTTTCTGTATGTGCATGAAGTGGACCGTTTTTCTGTATGTGGATGAAGTGGACTGTTTTTCTGTATGTGCATGAAGTGGACCGTTTTTCTGTATGTGCATGAAGTGGACCGTTTTTCTGTATGTGGATGAAGTGGACCGTTTTTCTGTATGTGCATGAAGTGGACAGTTTTTCTGTATGTGGATGAAGTGGACCGTTTTTCTGTATGTGCATGAAGTGGACCGTTTTTCTGTATGTGCATGAAGTGGACCGTTTTTCTGTATGTGGATGAAGTGGACCGTTTTTCTGTATGTGCATGAAGTGGACCGTTTTTCTGTATGTGCATGAAGTGGACCGTTTTTCTGTATGTGCATGAAGTGGAACGTTTTTCTGTCCCTTTTAGCATTCAAAATGTAACGGGTACTTTGGGTTGTTAGGAAAAACGTATGTAGGAAAAAGTACAATGTTTTCTTTTGAAATGTAGTGAAGTAAATGTAAAAGTTGTCAAAAATATAAATAGTAAAGTAATGTACAGATACCCCAAAAACTACTTGATATTAAGTAGTACTTTAAAGTATTTTTCCTTGAGTGCAGTACTTCATCATTTGAGAGAAACAAGCTTTGTGCTCATGATACATGGGACCATCACTTTACATGTTGCATTTACATTTCTGTTCAGTGTTTTATCATTTTGACTAAGCTAACATATGGAATTGTGTTAAGATGGTCATACATGGATCATTTAGCTATTTGATTCTGAGTTTTAGGACCCCTTAACCATGTTTTGAGGCTATACAGTGTGTGTTTACATTTAATCTGTTTACAAACATTGGAGTAAAACAAGCTTATATGTTGGGTTCTGATGGGATATGACAGTTGAACTAAGGTTTTGAGGCATTTAGAAGTTATATTCTTCAAGAATCAATGGGTGCATATCATTAATTTCTAAGTTCAACAATGGATGAAGCAAATGCAGATCACAAATATAAGGTTTACTACATACTATACTGTTCAAATGCAATGTCTGTTCAAGTGCAACCTCTATTACTCACACACACACATACCATATAATCCCTTTATTCTACACAGACAGATGGACACACCTACTTGACCTCTGCCTACACGGACCGTAAATAATTACACAGCTAACAAATGGAACTATTTTCTGACCTTGCAAGTATTTAAATTACAATCGCTATTTGTGGGTCACTCTACTAGCTGTCTCTATCTCCAGCCTCCCTTGCCAAGGATCAAGGACAGGGGCCCGGGGCCAGTGGGTCATAAGCTCCACAAAAATATATATGTGCCCCCAGGAATGATAATAATAATGTGTGTATGCAAGCATCTGTTAAATGTGCCACCAGGATTACTGGTACAGTAACAGAGCCACAGCTGTAGCTTCTAGCCAGTAGCCAGAGAGGGAAACTACATACGTGTGGGTCACCACATGTAACATATGAAATAATAACAGCTGGGACAGAATATGGGATAGCTTCCTTGGCATGCGTGATCTTAAAATATGGTGTGTTTGAGATTGATCTACTACAGTATATCTATAGAGATATGTTTTATATAGACAATTCATTTGAAATGTAGAAACTGTTCTTAGATAGACAACAATTGCCATCATACTGACATCAACATTGTTCTTGGATAAAAGGAATGTTAATGATTACAAATTGCATTTTGATTACTAGCAGGAATAGCTGGCAACAAAACAACCACATCATATAGGAATTATCGGGACCTGATTATTTTGATATTATTTTGTGCAGACCCCTGCTAAAGAGTAGCAGCATTGTCTAAGAGTAAGAAATAATGTCCTCTAAATTCAATATAATGAGTGACATCCTTTTAAAATATGTGTTCTTCATCTTCTCCTTCATCATTCGGCTTTCTTGTTTGTTTAAACTGTCCATTATAGTCCTCTGGTTCCAGGAGTCCCTATCATGCCAAGAAGTGAGTACGACAGTTATATTGCACTTTATATTGTTATTGAGGATAGAAATTTGGCACATTCCTTGTTTTAATTCTGGCTACGGGATACTTAGAGATGATGTTTGCATTTGACTGGTTTCTCAATGCAAGCAATGTCTTTGCCATCTTCTACTGCACTTATGTTGTGTATACAGTACCTTAGCAGTCAATGTTTTGTTGCCTATACTGTACAATTTGAATGCAGAAAATGCTGTCTTTCTATAAAATTAGATTATTACTGAACAAAACTATAAATGCAACATGTAACAATTTCAAAGATTTTACTTGGTTACAGATCATGTAAGGAAATTGAAATGAATTGAAATAATTTATTGAAATAAATGTATTGAATTTAATGAAACAAATTCCTTTGGCCCGAATCTATGGATTTCACATGACTGGGCAAGGAGGGCATAGACCAGCTATGGGTGAGCCTGGGAGGGCATAGATCCACCCACTTGGGAGACAGGCTCACCCACTGGGGAGCCAGGCCCAGCCAATCAGAATGTATTTTTCCCCACTAAAGGACTTTATTACAGACAGAAGTACTCCTCAGTTTCATCAGCTGGTCAGATGATTCCGCAGGTGGTTACACGTGTCTGCGGTTGTGAGGCCGGTTGGACATACTACCAAATTCTCTAAAACGATGTTGGAGGCGACTTATGGTAGAAAAATGAACATTAAATTCTCTGGCAACAGCTCTGGCAGACATTCCTGCAGTCAATTGCACACACCTTCAAAACTTGAGACATCTGTGGCTGTCACACCTGCTCCCGCTCCACCTGCCTGGCGCTCAAAGGCGCCAGGCTCCCCACCATTACGCACTCCTGCCACCATCATTACTCACACCTGCCTTCCCCTCGTCACACGCATCAGCAATTATTGGACTCACCTGGACTCAATCACCTCTGTCATTACCTCCCCTATATCTGTCTGTTCCCCCGCTCTGTTCCCCGCTTCAGCGTTAATGTTCGCATGTCTTTGTATACCTGTGTGCTGACGCTATTCCTGTCCTGTTACCTGTATGTTCCGGATTAAATGTTGACTCCCTGTACCTGCTTCTCATCTCCAGCGTCGGTCTTTACAGTGGCGTTGTGTTGTGTGACAAAACTGCACATCTTAAAGTGGCCTTTTATTGTGTCCAGCACAAGGTGCACCTGTGTAATGATCATGCTGTTTAATTAGCTTCTTGATATGCCACACCTGTCAGGTGGATAGATTATCTTGGCAAAGGATACATTTTTATTAACAGGGATGTAAACAAATTTGTGCACAAAATCTGGGAGAAATAAGCTTTTGTACATATGGAAAAAGTCTGGGATCTTTTATTTCAGCTTATGAAACATGGGACCAACACTTTACATTGCGTTTATATTTTTGTCCAGTATTTATTATGATAATAGGTTGGAAAGGTTGGATAGTTCAAAATGGAGTGAAAAAGCACCTCTAGATGATCATATAAATGCCCACAACTGACATTAAGTATTGCATTTCCAGTATAGTAACGTGACAAGAATGAAGCGACTCATGTAGATCTCTCTCTCTCTATCTCTCTCTTTCTCTCTCTCTCTCTCTGTGTGTGTGAGTGAGACGGTCATAAGGGGCAGGCAGCCTGACTCTGCGCTCCACTGTTCCAGCTCATTACCTGTGATTAATCGGCATGCATGCTTTCCCATGGTCCCCTCTGCCTCTTGGAGAGAGAGCTCAACTTAGAGGGCACAGGGAATTTGTCCACTGTTACAGACAGCTGGGTTGGGGTCAATTGAAATTGATGTCAGCCTATTCAGGAAGTAACCTGAAATTCCAATTTAAGATTATTTATTATCAATGTCTTTATAATAAAACTGAAAAGAAGGTATTTATTTCAAAAGTCTTTTCATTTTTACTCCAATATCAATTGACTACTGACCAACCTATGTACCAGTTGTCAAAACAGTTTTTCTGTAAGAAGGTCTCTGGTATTGTATATTATTTGACCATTTGTGGAGGGCATCAGTTCATTCAAGTGGGTTATGCTGAGGTGGAACATATCAATATTTAAATTATTATTAGTTTTGACTAATAATATAGATACATTTTGTATTTTACTGTAAGTGTGGCGCCGATACCATTCTAAAGCAACGGATTTGGCAAATCTCATAATATTTCCATAAACAAAAATTCAGAGCTGATTAGGGCTCCCGGGCAGTGCAGTGTTCTTAGACACTGCATCTCAGTGTAAGAGGGGTCACTGCAGTACCTGGTTCGAATCCAGGCTGCATCACATCCGGCTGTGATTGAGAGTCCCATAGGGTGGCGTACAATTGGCCCAGCGTTGCCGGGGTAGGCTGTCATTGTACATAAGACTTTGTTCTTAACTGACTTGCCTAGTTAAATAAAGGTTACACATAATAGTGACGGTGGGGCGACCTACCTCAGGAATGTTGTTTGGATAAATCCACCCCTCAGATATAGTCTTTGATATAAATGACACATTTACAAAAATCTACATTGTTGTAGGTCTCTTCAATTGAGAAATAATACAAATCCCAGAGTTATTTGTTTATTCTCCCTTGTTGAGGAAATGTGCTTTCTATATTCCTTTGATATGTAGGTCCAGAGAGAATGTAGAGAGAGAGAGAGAGAGAGAGAGAGAGAGAGAGAGCGAGAGAGAGCGAGAGAGAGAGAGAGAGAGAGAGAGCGAGAGGGGGGAGAGAGAGAGAGAGAGAGAGAGGTAGCAGAAACGAGAGAGAGAATAGGTGGAGTGTGATATGTGCCAGAACTTGACCTGGCTGCTCCAGCATCAATCAAACCCTTGTAAAGTCTTCACGGATGTGTTTTTCACTGCTACAACAATGGTTACGTACTTAGGAAGAAAGCAGGAATCAGTGCAATTTGTTTGGTTTAACTCCTTCAAGCATTCATGGATCCAGGTCTCAGTTGACCTTAATCCCCTCATGTTTTCTCTCCTCTATCGAAGAAGGAGGGAGGAGTTTGGGAAAGAATTGGGAATGTGTAAGTGAGGGAGAAAATAAATCAAAACTAACTTTATACAGTGATATTTATGGGTCTGCTCATAGAGCTTATCTTTCACATACATTTGGAAATGGAATTGTTTATGCCCAACATTTGTATTTTATTTTTGTAATAAACATTGAACATTTTGTATGAAATGTAATATTGAGTAGCATCAAGTCTGGAAAATATTGTCACAGTTCCACCATGAGTTAGAATGGACACACTAGCTGTGCGATGTTGTCATGTGCACTGACAGAGCAATCGGGGATGGAATTCTCTCTTTAATTAGTATCCATAACATTTAGTTCACACTGCTAAATGCTTTACAATGGCTAGTCAGTGATTACGTGGGAAAGGAATTATAATTGTCTCATTGGAAATTAGAGAAATTCAGCAGATTGACGGGTGAATTGAATATTTTGAAAATCATGAACTAAACAGTTTACTTACATCAATGTACCTTAATGCATCCATTAATATGCTTCTATCTTATTGTAATTGTAATTACATTGTAACAACCATGTAATAACATTGCAACAACCATGTAATAACATTGTAACAACCATGTAATAACATTGCAATGTAATACATCTTGATTATTGTACTATTTTACTTTTTCAGTCTACTTCCCGTTTTGGTATTCAGGCTAAGTCATGTAACACATGCTCTTAAGAGGAATTTTAAATATATAACTCAAACTCAAACCTTCTCTCCAGGGGTATTAAGATCCCCAAACACAGACAGAAATGGCAGCTAATCCTGCTATAATTTCCCCCTGGATGAACAAAGCCAGGCTGCTGATATGAAAGTAACAGTTATAATCCATGTTAAAGTATCAATAATCATAACAGTTATAATCCATGTTAAAGTATCAATCCATGTTAAAGTATCAATAATCATAACAGTTATAATCCATGTTAAAGTATCAATAATCATAACAATAATCCATGTGTGGGTTCAGGCGAGTCCAAAAAATCTATGAAAATTGTTTTACCCAAAGTTTGTTTTGAATTGCTGCATTTACTTTATTTTTTTCCCTGCATTCAATGTTTATTTATATATTTTTAATTGTTGAATATTGTAAGGTTATTTTGAAGATATTCATTTATAAGCCATGCATGCTGTTGTTATTGTATTGTCAATATTAGCGGCAAGATGTGTAATGACAAAAACTACTAGCATATTCTCTACATATGCTCAAAGAAATATAAAAACCAAGAGATGAAAAACACGAAAACCATTAAGTACCTCCTAAAATCATTTCTGTGGCGACCATTGTTCTGGGGTTAACCTGCTCTGTCAAATAAGACATTCCTGCATTTACATACTGAGCTGACTTTGGCCACACAGATGCTGAAGCCTGTTCCACTCTTGTTTAAATCCACTCTTCCAAGTTAATTCGCACATGAAAATGCACAAAGCTGCAGTGGTTTCTTAATTTCCTGTGCAGGCCACACACAAATACAAAGTCCCCTTTGGCTCAGAGCTAAGAGCTGGAGGACTCTGAACCTGAACCTGAGAAACTGGAATTTTTCACTGTCAAAATATGTTTCAACAAAGGGCTTTGTCTCAGCTCATGAAGTACAGACCATGTAATATATTCAAAATAATTCATAGTTTCATATAATACCTGTTTTCTTAATTTGGTATTTTCCTCATGCAAAATCTAATATCCTATGGTTCTCATACTGTTTACAGTATACTGGAAAATATTTAATAAGGACATTTTCTATTGTTTGTTATCGAGCCTTCTGGATGTGTGAGGAAAATATTGAGGATGCAATGAGTAAATCAATAAGAGTAAAGCACAGACATTTATCTCAATGACAAATTACAGACATTACAATCAATTACATCCTCAGTAGCCAACTAAATGCGAAGGAATAGCGAGAAGGAAAGGAAGGAAGAGAGACAGATGGAGAAAGAAAGGGGGAGAGAGAAAGGCACAGTGAAAAAAGAGACAGAGGAAGATTCTCTTAAAGGTTCACGTGTGTGTGTGTGTGTGTGTGTGTGTGTGTGTGTGTGTGTGTGTGTGTGTGTGTGTGTGTTTGTGTGTGTGTGTGTGTGTAACTGTGCTCTCATTTGTTCACTCAATTAGTCAGTGCTCCATCAGTGCACAGGCCCTCTCAGCCAGCTCAGCCAGCACAGCCAGCCCCGTGAAACCCAACCCATTGGCCCGGCTCACTCGCCCAGGCACCCAGGCCCCAGAAATGCAAAGAACGTGCTGAAAGGAGAAAAGCAGACCAGGCAGGGGGAATGAGGCCAAAAAACCTGGAATAAAACAGGGCCACCTGATCCATACCAGCAGTACAGCATGGCCGACCCAAACAGAGCACTCATTGTCTGTGGCATTCAGGCGCCACGAGAGCTGCTCTCTGTCGCCCCCTCCCCTCCCATCATACACTGCACTGCAGAGTCCTCCCATGGCAAGCTACACATCTGGAGCTCCAACTACCCTAGGTAGGTAGCCACCTTACGCTGCCATGGCTACAAACAAACCAACAATCCATAAAAAATAGATGCTTTTCCACATTTAGCCCCCTCTCTCTACCCGTTGCTATACACACACACATGGACGATGGAACACACACACACAGGCAGACACAGACACTATATACACACCCGTATCCAGGAGGAAGCAGACAGGAGTTAGGCAGTGGTGGCTGCTGAATAATTCAAAAGTGGAAATGCGTGATTGATGTGGGACATTTCATTTCCACACCTTTAAAATGCCTCTTTCTGCTCAGGCCCCCAACAGGCCAAGTAGAGTTCAAAGAGCTGGTATGGGCCTGGCCTTCCCAGTCGGCCTCCACAGGACAAGAGTGGCCTTCTTCCGTGGAGGGGGCTCCAGTGGTGGTGGCTGGGCTTTCACACCTGTGTTAGCTTCTTACACAGTAATTAAGTAGTTGGATGCAATTCTGAGCCGCTAGCACAAAGTAGCTCACTCAGAAGAAGGAACCGGGGGTGGGTGAAGAATCCTGGCTCCCAATGAGATGTGGCTGGAAAACCTGAACGCCACAAGGTTAGTTCTGAAGGGTGTGCACACATATCGCATGGCCATGACTTGTCGTGTGAGGTTTCTTGAAGCAATGTGAGGTTGCTTGTCATAAAAGAAAGATTGAATAATTATAGGGAAACTTGAATTTAGATATTGTCTTACCAGATTGACATCAGAAATAGCAACAGCTTTTATTTAATCACTTCCAAAAAAAAAGAAATGTATGTCCAGAAATGTGACAATAACTAGTTTAGCAATCAAAGGATACATTTTTAAGTTGAATAACAGAGGCGGAATTATCATTAGTATTATTGTTTTGCCCGCTAATAGAAACCACAGGGAAGCAGGAAACTCACAGAAGGGCTTAATGCTGACTAAGGAACAAGCAGAGAGAAAGAGAATAAGAAGGTGGAATGGAGAAGAAACCGTGGTGTTGAGCCAGTGAACTGTTACAGAGGTAAGGAGGGGTAGCGAAGGGTCACTGTAAGTGCAAAGAGAACTCGACGTCATAATGAACAGTTACTCAAGGCTTCTGATGGGACACCTCTTCCCACTTTTCCCAGAATCCTCCAAGCTCATTTCACTTTTAGTGAAGAAAAACTAGGGAGGTCAGGAAATATACTATAACAAAATGTTCTAGATGTAATGTCATAACAGAACACTCCATATTTGTTCTACTATGTCCCATGCAGTGGGATATTGAAACATTTCACTATAGATTACAATGATTAATGTGAAATTAATTCATGACAAAATCCATGCCAAAATGTTTAATTTCTTGTTTTTTTGGGAGTGTTGCTTAGTCAATGCTTAAACTGTATTAATGTGAACATTTCAAAAAATGTAAAAGGAAAACATTCCTGACATGACCCTGGTTGTCAGGCAGGCTTGCCTCTATCAGACCTTTAAACAGGATCCTCTTGGTATTAACCATCACTGACACAATCCAAATGGAACCCAACTTTATTTGAAACGCAAACGGCGTACAGAACGCCTCAGCTCTCCACTCTCTCGCCAGAGTCATTTATTACAGAGGGACAGGAGTTTTGACAAATTGCTGGGCTCAACTAATTTAGCTGTGGCATAGTTCAGCTATGAGGCTCCTATGTAAAGAGGGTCCTCCTCTGTGAGTGTGTCCAATTTATGGGTGCTCTCAAGCCAGTGGCAGGGTTCAAAGCAGCCGAGTGGGGTGGGGGCGAGCATGACGCATGGGGATTTCACAAATATGGTGGAACACACACGGTTTGCTGTAAATCTGACCAGAGCATGGGGGAGTGGTGGCAGGCATGCGAGGTGGTCAGTGAGAGGGATAGTGGTGGTGAGGGGGGGGGGGGGGGGGGGGGGGGGGTTGAGTGAAGGCTGGGTTAAATAATTGACTTGGGATTTAACTAAACCAGTTTTTAAATGGTTGTGGATTATTATTATCCTGTACAGATGTACTAACTTAATTTCACCAGTTACTCACAGCACAGCCTGGTCTCGGAGCAAAACGTATTATATTTTAATTAAATCCATGCCACTCCATTTAGTATTGTCTGTTACTTTACATTAGGTTACATTACATTTTGTTATAACATAGTAAACGTAAATCCGGGACATTGAAATTAGTATGATATGTTACATTTGGTATGGACAATAGGTCAAAAGTAAAGGAGGGTGTTTGTTCAAGTTGACATATATATTCTAGCAGACGCTCTTACCCAGAGGGAGTGAGGTACATTTTTGGGATACATTTTTGTTTTCAATACTGGTCCCCCGTGGGAAATTAACACACAACCCTGGCATTGCAAGTGTCATACTCTACCAACTGAGCCGCATATACTGTAACACGAATGTCTAGCAACCCAAAGGTTGTGTGTTCAAATCTCATCACGGATAACTTTAGCATTTGAGCTAATTAGGAACTTCACAACTACTTGCACATTTTTAGCTACTTTGCAGTTACTTAGTATGCTAGCTATCCCTATCCCTCACCTTAACCCTTTAACCTAACCCCTAAACCTCACCCTAACCTTAACCCCTAACCTAACATAGAATATCATACTAAAGCAGTCGAACATAATATATAATACTAAACAGGTCAAATGTGATCGAGACGTAGTATACTATATATCCTACAATTCGTATTATATTGTACAACTGCTATTCCATTGGTACTGTAGGCCAATGTAATGTAACCTAACATAAAGTAACACTAAATGGAGTGGCATGGATTTTAGTAAAAATATCATTTTGATCTGAGGCCAGATTGCATAACAAGAAAATACTCCTGCAGCAACAAGAACATTTATTATTATGTGGATAATAATAATAATAATAAATGGACATATTTCTAAAAAAATTGTTGGGCCAAATCTGGTCTGAAACGTTAAAGTGGAAATTACAAACCTTTTTAGACATTGAATACACTACAAGTTTGCATTTCCTGCCGCGCAGGAAAATTATCTGCGCTTAATTGCGAAAACAGAGTGATCAAATTAAGATTACACAGCTGTAGTAATTTAGAAGGCGAATCATTGTCTAATGAATATTAAATTATGTTAATTATGAAAACAAACGTATTGGTGAAGGAAGAGTTATGCAAACAAATATAGGTCATCTACACACATTTTCGACCACTAACAGGAAAAAACACACACCTTCTAACTAGCCTTTTGAACATTAAACTTTCGCCCCAAGCCAACCCACCCTGAAACCCTTTGTAAATATTTAGCTTCCATTTAATGGAGTGGCTTTCTGCTACTGTCTGACCATGATAACTGATGTGATGTGGTTGGCTCAATGTCACACTAAATGGATCTGAGAATAGCTGCTCTAGCAGGAGGAGAAATCATGAGTTACTCATCTGACCTGTTGAATCATAGCACTATGCATTGGTTATTTATAAAAACTTACCACAGGTTTAGATCCATCTCTAATTTTCTTTGGTGAGATTTTTCTAAGAAAAAAATGTAGGTTTTAATTCAAATTTGCAAAATAAATCAGCTAGTAAATGATAGGTTTAAAGGGGAATTCCTACGGTAGCTGTACATGTATTGCTCTCCATCATTAATTCATATTTTTTTCACAAATTAAACATTAGTAAGCTAATTTCCTAAATTGCTAACCCACAGATTAAAATGTCCTGCTTCCTTTTTTTTAGCCTTGTTCCAGACAGATCTGAACATATTCCTGTGAGATCGGCCGCCATACTGTGACAATTTGTGCGAACACAGTTAAAACAAGAAGCAAATTTGAATCTGTGCTAACAGTCTAGGTAGCAAATCACCAATGCTAAATATAAGTAAACAGATTTATGAATTCAAGGATTAGTCCATGAGCCAAGCAGGTATTACAGAGTCAAGAAGTATAACGGAGCAAAGAAGGTATAATGGAGAAAATTTGTGGGTCTGGCTCATGGACTAGATGAGATGCTTCACCTTTCAACCTATCATTGCAAATTTTACATTGTTTTTTGGAAAGATTTAGCTAGAATTAACTGGTGCCATTTTTTTCTAATTAGTGTTCCTTCTGGGAATCAAGAGTTTTCTATTGATATAAGGAATAAATGCAGTGGGACATAGACCAAGCTGGACTTTAGGACACTCCGAAGATATGACAAGTTTGTTTCAAGGGAGAAAAATGCATTTAAATACATTTTATGGAACACAACGCCTTCAGAAAGTATTCATACCCCTTGACTTATTCCACATTTTGTTGTGTTACAGCCTGAAATGAAAATTGATTAAATACTTTTCCCCCCCCTCACCCATCTACACACAATACCCATCATGACAAAGTCAAAACATGTTTTTAGAAATGTTAGCACATTTATTGAAAAGAAAATACATTAAATATATAATTTATACAAGTATGCACAGCCTTATTAGACTCACCTTTGGCAGCGATTACAGCTGTGAATCTTTCTGGGGAAAGTCTCTAAGAGCTTTGCACACCTGGATTGTACAATATCTGCACATTCATTTTTTTCAAAATTCATCAAGCTCTGTCAAATTGGTTGTTGATCATTGCTAAACACCATTTTCAAGTCCTGCCATACATTTTCAAGCAGATTTAAGTCAAAAATAACTCGGCCACGCAGAACCATTCACTGTTTTCTTGGTAAGCAACTCCAGTGTAGATTTGGCCTTCTGTTTTAGGTTATTGTCCTGCTGAAATGTGAATTCATCTCCCAGTGTCTGGTGGAAATCAGACTGACTCAAAAATTTCCTCTAGGATTTTGCCTGTGCTTAGCTCCATTCCATTAATTGTATTATCCTGAAAAATTCCTCCGTGCTTAAGGATTACACACATACAACAGGAGGTATAATGGCTAGAACGGAGAATGAAGGTGAAACATACACATGATGCAGCCACCACCATGCTTGAACATGTGGAGAGTAGTACTCAGTGATGTGTTGTCTGCCTCAAATATAACACTTTATATTCAGGGACAAAAAGTGTATTGCTTTCCCACATTGCAGTCTGACTTTAGTGCCTTATTGCAAACAGGGTGCATGTTTTGGAATATTTTATTCTGTACAGCCTTCCTAACTTTCACTCTGTCAATTAGATTAGTATTGTGGAGAAACTACAGTGTTGTTGATCCAATCCAGTTTTCTCCTAGCACAGCCATTAAACTCTGTAACTGTTTTAAAGTCACCATTGGTGTATCGATGTGCACTGAGAGTCGGGAAGCAAGTTCAGAGAGTGAGTGTTTTTATAAATAAATGAAAACATAATGCAAAACAAGAGACACGAACAACGCACAGACAGGAAACTGAAACAGAAACAATGATGCCTGGGGAAGGAACCAAAGGGAGTGACATATATAGGGAAGGTAATCAAGGAGGTGATGGAGTCCAGGTGAGTGTCATAACGTGCATAACGATGGTGACAGGTGTGCGCCATAACGATCAGCTTGGTGACCTAGAGGCCGGAGAGGGAGCACACGTGACAATTTGCCTCATGGTGAAATCCCTAAGCGGTTTCCTTCCTGTCCGGCAACTGAGATAGGAAGGACACCTGCATCTTTGTAGTGACTGGATGTATTGATACACCATGCAAAATGTCATTAATAACGTCACCATGCTCAAAGGGATATTCAGTGTCTGCTTTGTTCATTTTTTTACCCATCTACCAATAGGTGCACTTCTTTGCGAGGCATTGGAAAGCCTACCTGGACATTGTGGTTGAATATGTGTTTGAAATTCACTGCTCGACTGAAGGAACTTATAGATCATTTTTAAGCAATAATAATAACAGCTAAGCGCTGTCCCTAAGGTAGCGGTAGATCCTATAGTAATGGAGCAAGTTGGACTCTAAACAGGCACGTGAGAGACAGGTTTACTCCTCAATAGGCATCAGTTCCAAGGAGAGTCTGGATGGTCTGATGCTGTGGACAAGGGTGATTTGAGGGAGTGACCTTCTGTCACCACTCCCCCACTAATGAAGACCAGATGCGCCTTCCCCAAAACACTCACGAACACGCACGCTTGCACGCACGCACGCACACTCACACAAACAAACACACACGCTGTAAAAGGGTGCCCTATCCCTATCTATCCGTTGTCATTGACATTCCCTCTCTACTAATCCCTACACCTCTCCCATTGCCTAAACAACATAAAGTTGTTAAGTTGGATGGAGTTTAGTATTGGGGAGTTTGGCCCAGTACAGCTGAGGCCCCAGTAGGGTAGTGGGTGAGATGGAGATGGTCTTGTCACCAGTCCCTGCCTGTTGTTAATAAATCCATTCTCTCAGCAGGCTTTAGGGTTGGAGAGGATCACAAGACCATCTGCAGAAGGAGACAAGATAGAAATGAGAGAGAGAGAGATGGTTTGAAATGCCATGGGGAGCAGAGAGGTTGGTTGCAAGACCCTCTTTAGTGATAACTGACTGGGGCTCAAGTGTTCTCAAGTACAGGGCAAATGCCTTTGTCAACATCCAAGATACAATCATTGTTAACATAAACACCTAATACTTGACCCAAACCCTCTTTTGAACATCACCAATCATTCATTATATATTATCATTGATGTGACAATGCATCACAAATTAAAATTTATTCACATTTCTTCACGAAATACACTATAGATGTTGCCTGTTCTCACATAAAATCTTTAGATTTTCATTCAACATTTGAATAGCTTTATTTTACACTAAAATTAACATTTGACTTAAGAGATAACATTTGACTTAATAGATAAACAAATAAGACAAGAAAGAGGACAAAAAGTGAGTGGCTCTGCATTTGTATTATAACCGACAAAGCACAAACCGTCATGTATTAATAACCAAATTGACCCCAAAAGGATTGAGAAACATTTTCTTTCCTATCTTTTTCACAGTTCTTTGAAATCTTGCTCTTGTTGACTTTGTAGAATTCCCTGTGAGGTCTATGTGAAAGCTGAGGGCTGGTGTTACACAATAGGCGAAGAGGAGGCATTAGCTTTCATCTTCAGCCTGGTAGGGGAGCACCCCAAACTGCCTGTCATTACAGCCTGTAGAGGGGCTGTGGGGTGTGGGTAGCTGCTGTCATTACCCCACACCTCCATCCCTCTCTCCATCCCCCTCTCTTCCCCTCCCTCTGCCCCCAAACTCAACCCCAGCTCACTGTACCCCCTTAGCAGTGGAGATAAGCATTAAGCTATTCCCGGGACTGTCTTTGATACCTGGGGCTGTTAATAGAATCTCTGTTACCATGAGTCAGGCTGTATGCCAGTTGGGCGCTATGGGGGCACTTTGGTGATGGACATAGACAGTATGATACTGCTGTGTTTGGGGTGACTTGTAAAGCAACCATACTGCTGGTGCTCAGGATTTTTACACAGTGGCGTTTTACTTTCATGTATTTGCATTGTTCAATTAGATGAGCCCGACACCAGCCCAGACACACATTCAAACACACACTTACCCAAACACACACAATGTCAGATAATTACATTTGTTGATCAAATCTAGTCAAGATAGAATCAAATCAGAATCACGCTCTGAAAATCATCCATGTGAATTCAGATTTGACAAAATATATGTTTGGGCCACCTACTAATTACACACGTGAAAACTCCATATAAATCAAGACCTGGTCCCAGTCCTGGTCCTGCAGTAATCCCAGGGTTCAGTTCAGTATGATGTCACATCTGTATTTCCAGGTCCCTAATCCCCATATAGGTCATCAGCAGAGAGGTCAAGGTCTACGTCAGCCCATCAGCCATCATTTAGCTGTCATGCGGGAAAACAAAATGGATGAGGAACAAAGTGCTGAGACTGACTCAACCTTCTATGATTGCAGCCTAAATAGCTACGGACTGAAATTGGGCATTTAACACCCTGGCAGCTGCCCAAGACACAATTTGTCCCAGTCTAGAGGGCAGCATGGCTGAAATAGCATGCCACGTGAAATATCACATTTCCTGGGAACTCTCATATCCCGTTGCTGAAATAGCCCAACAGCTTGTGGAAATATTCTGCAGTTCATCAGTAAATTCGGCCTCATCATCAGTGAATGTCGATATTTCATGTAGTATATCATTCGAACACATACTTCAGTATGAAAGCAGTGCACGTGGTACAGTGCACGTGGTACAGTGCACGTGGTACATGCTGTCACACAAAACGTCTACACGTATCCTGACATTTTATTCCTTATTGATTATGAATGGCTAATTACAACTAACAGTATTAATAATTGCACACACAGTAAACTCTGTTTATCTCAAAATGTAAGAGAGGAACGGTGATAAAATGCTAGAAGAAGTAACAATAGTTGCAGTAGTAGTCATTTTGTAGAAGTAGTACAAGCTATTGGTGAGTGGTGTAGTGGTATTTTAGTAATAGTCATGGGAACAACATCATCATTCCAATCATGTGGTATGGATTTGACACAGAGGGCTGGGTATAAGACACATAAAGATCATGCTATGAGGATATGTAGCCCCGTGTAGCCCTATCTACAATGTAGCCCCGTGTAGCCCTATCTACAATGTAGCCCCGTGTAGCCCTATCTACAATGTAGCCCCGTGTAGCCCTATCTACAATGTAGCCCCGTGTAGCCCTATCTACAATGTAGCCCCGTGTAGCCCTATCTACAATGTAGCCCCGTGTAGCCCTATCTACAATGTAGCCCCATCCAGCAGCCCCAGCCTCTTTGGTAAACTTCAGGGAGACAGCTCTCTAGCTTCCAGCTCATTTGTTATGCCTCATATGATGTGGATAGTACATGGACAGCCAAGGGAACAGGCAGTAACAAGCCTCTGTGATTTATTAACACACACTTCAGGTATGTCCTGTTCCCTCAACGTATTAATGTTCCCCTTAGCATGTAGTGCTTTTGATTCGTTTTATAACATATATTAGAGGCATGTTCCAAGTGTCTTTTGACATCTGAAAAGGCACATTTCAAAACTTTACAAATGTGTATTTTCACACTTTTTGGGCCAAGTTGGAAACTCAATTAAATGGTACAGATCCACGGCATGTGAGAGGGGTTTTCTGAGAGAGGGAGAGAGATATAAGCTTGGGGGCTCTAAGCAGGGATCACTGATAATGAAATAAAACGCCAGAATGTCCATTTACTGGAACGAATCTGTTAGAGAGGAGCATCTGTGAAAGAGATGTTCAGAGAGGCTGTTTTCACCTCTGTGGAGCCAGGGCCAAGAACTACTGTCTGGTACTGGAACCCCCCTCTGGAGCTAGTTTACTGACAAATCTCAGTATGCCAGCCTGACTAAAAAGCTTAGAATTCCGGAAAAGTTAGACAAAAGCTTAGATAGATACAAATAGCTGAATTATTATATTGTATTTTTTTATAGGTATCAACAGATTTTTATATATAAATACACTACATGACCAAAATGTATGTAGACACCTGCTTGACGAACATCTCATTCCAAAATCATGGGCAGTAATATGGAGTTGGTCCCCATAGTCATGACAAACTGACACATAGTCATGCAATCTCCATAGACAAACATTGGTAGTAAAATGGTCTTACTCAAGAGCTCAGTGACCTTTCTGCCCTGCTAGAGCTGGCCCTGTCAACTGTAAGTGCTGTTATAGTGAAGTGGAAACGTCTAGGAGCAACAACGGCTCAGCCACGAAGTGATGAGCCACACAAGCTCACAGAACGGGACCGCCGAGTGCTGAACCACGTAGCACGTGAAAATGCAATGTTCATTTCTCGACCATAAGCCGCCTCCAACGTCATTTTAGAGAATTTGGCAGTGCGTCCAACCGGCCGCTCAACCGCAGACCACATGTAACCATGCCAGCCCAGGACCTCCACATCCGACTTCTTCACCTGCGGATCATCTGAGACCAGCCACCCGGACAGCTGATGAAATTGAGGAGTATTTATGTCTGTAATAAAGCCCTTTTGTGGGGTTAAACTAATTCTGTTTGGCTGGGCCTGGCTCCCCAGTGGGTGGGCTTTTGCCCTTCCAAGCCCACCCATGGCTGTGACCCTGCCAAGTCATGTGAAAAACATAGATTAGGGCCTAATGAATGTATTTAAATCGACTGATTTAAAATCGTTTAAATTGTTGCATGTTGCTAATATAATTTTGTTCAGTACATATAATTCAGTGAATCATGGCGTTGTCATGCCGAATGTGGGCTACCGTATTTGTTGGAATAAATGGTCAGTGTTACACAAGAATAAGTGCCCTCAAATTACCAAAAATACCCTTTCCCGCCCCAAAGTCTGACATTTGTTAATTTATGACCAATTTGAACTGTACCTTTCTCTCCTACCCTTTTCCTCATTACTTTAGGAGCCATTAACTCTTCACTCTATTTCCCTCTGCTTGTCTGTCTCCCCAACTCTCCCACATATTTTTATATCAGTTTCTGCGTTAAGTCCTCTCTCTCTGAACTCAATCCCCAGTCTGCCCCTCTGGTTGAGCCCCTCAGCTGCCGGGCCTCTCTCACACTAACCCCCTTGTTTATATCGGGGACACAATTAAGTCCCAGCCAAGTAGGGGAGTCCCTGAGAGAGAAGCAAGAGTGCAAGCCTGTGAGTCAAATTTCAACAGACCGCTCCACATTACTCTCTCTCTCCCTCTCTCCCTCTCTACTTCTCTCCCTCCCTCTCTCCCTCTCCCTCCCTTCGCTCCCTCTCTCCCTTCCTTCCTCCCTCTCTCCCTTCCTTCGCTCCCTCTCTCCCTTCCTTCCACCCTCTCTCCCTTCCTTCCTCCCTCTCTCCCTTCCTTCCTCCCTCTCTCCCTTCCTCTCTCCCTCTCTCCCTTCCTTCCTCCCTCTCTCCCTTCCTTCCACCCTCTCTCCCTTCCTTCCTCCCTCTCTCCCTTCCTTCCTCCCTCTCTCCCTTCCTTCCTCCCTCTCTCCCTTCCTTCCACCCTCTCTCCCTTCCTTCCTCCCTCTCTCCCTTCCTTCCTCCCTCTCTCCCTTCTCCCTTCCTTCCTCCCTCTCTCCCTTCCTTCCTCCCTCTCTCCCTTCCTTCCTCCCTCTCTCCCTTCCTTCCACCCTCTCTCCCTTCCTTCCTCCCTCTCTCCCTTCCTTCCTCCCTCTCTCCCTTCTCCCTTCCTTCCTCCCTCTCTCCCTTCCTTCCTCCCTCTCTCCCTTCCTTCCTCCCTCTCTCCCTTCTCCCTTCCTTCCTCCCTCTCTCCCTTCCTTCCTCCCTCTCTCCCTTCCTTCCTCCATCTCTCCCTTCCTTCCACCCTCTCCCTTCCTCTCTCCCTCTACTTTCAGGCGGTTATGTTGACATTTTTCTAATTCTATTTCTGCATGAAAATATTGTTGAAATGTATCTGAATTACTCACATTTTCAAAAAGTATTACTACAATCAAGACTAAAATGATCTGTTCTTTTATTGCAGCAATTGACCATATTGACAGATTTTTAATTGGCCTATAAATAATCTTAAATTGGTTATTTTACTCTAATTAGCTAATTGAAGTTGACTAAATGTTTGCTACATTGTAAAGTATAGGAAGAACAACTGGATGCGGGTGGAATCACTGTGAACCACGGTTGTAAGTCCACCAAAGTAATTCCCTCACTTCTCTGTATGAGACAGTGGCTTGTTGTTATAAAGAGTGAAATCATGACAGCATTAAATTGTAAAATAGTGTTGCCAAAAACTAAATGCACTGCTTATCAGTATAGTGGTTATGTGATTGTAGTATGCATATTATGTTTCTGCACGATAAAATTCTGATTCAAACTGGATCGTTAAATTATCTTCCTAACTTGTTAAAGGACTAGAGTCAGCAGCTCTCCTCTGCAGTTTCTAGGTAATAGTGACTCTGGACACTGCTGGATACGTTTTCCAGTTTTTTTTCATGGACAAACTGGTGTGAGCTCTGAGTTCACGTTCCCTGCATGTGTGGTCCTTCAGCCCATGGGACCTATCCCAGAATCCCAGACACACACGCGCGTGCAGGCAGAAGCAGTAGTGCAATGCAGAGTAGATAAACAGGGCACTTACTGGCCACTGGGCACACTCCTCGCCCAAACAAACCCGAGATAACTACTCTGGGTGAGAATATGTCCTAAAAAGATTATCCCAGTCAATACATTTTTGTAGCTGTAGTTAGAGTTATTTTGACACAGTTTCTAACCTGTTAGATCTAAAACGGTTACATTTATTATTTATTCTCCTGGCCCAAACTGACAATGATAAGTTTCCCCTTTGAATAAAAATAATCAGTGACTTTCCGATGCCTCAGTGTTAAAAGCAATCTCAATGCAGGTCAAATGGGTCAGGTATCCTGACTTCCAAACTGAACATACCAACCTTCCAACTTACTCCTAAAGCGTGCCACTTTTCTTACTGGTCTCACTTTCTTTCACAAGGGAAAACAGGAGAGAGGCTCCAGGGATATGTGCAGTGTTGACGGACAGGGGCATAAACAGAGGGGTTTTCCCTGACCTCCCAACACTAGTCTGGGGGAAGATGTACGGCCCCCCCCTACGGGCCCTGGAGCAGATAAAATACACCCTACTCCCTTCAACACCAGGTGTGACAGCCATCAGGGGTGGCCCATCGGCAGGGAAGAGGGGGGAGGGGGTGGAAAGGGTGGAAAGGGTGGAAAGGGTGAGGGGACACGTTTTTTTCCTCTTCTTTCTCTTTCAAGGCTTGGGTACCTACTGGATTCATTCACCCTTTTGAGGAAATTTAGTCTAATTGCGAACACCGTGTTGAATGATTGCTTGATCATCTGTTTAATCCCAAATAATACACTATAACTTGCTGATGCGCTGTTATATCGACCATTCAGATTAGTTAGTTGATCATATGTGTTCCTTCTTCTTTCTTGCTCTAAACGGTAAGGCCTTGGAGGAAGACAGGGTTTAAGTCTTAGAGATTATTCATTTAAAGAAGTATAGTTTCCGTCTTATTGCTACCTACGGTTACAAATCAACTTCTCTATGTAATGGAATTCACAGGGTTGAGGACATGTTTACCTCTTTTTCCAGGTCCATTAGGCTCCGAGCAGCTATATCATATCTGACACTGGAAAACGGACAGGCTCAATCTGTTTTAGCCATGATCCCTGGCTGGCTGCAGGTATAGGATGGGCCCCCTGCCTCCCCACCGTATTGGATTCGGTCTTCTTCCACTGAGAGACATGCGAAAGGATGAGGACAGTCCTTCATACGCCCCCTGTATTTTAGACAATAAATGTGTTTCCGGTGCTGACATCCCACGGACTAGGCAAATAAATGTGCACCAGGGTGAAAAGTCCACTGCCTGAGGCCAAAACTAAGGTTTTTAGATATCCCTGTAATTAAGGATGGCATTGGTTACCACAAAACTGGAAAGAATAGCCAGTTCCTAATTTTCTAAACGTACGGATGTTGTAACCAGGTATTACGGAAATAGCATAGCATTCAGTCAATGTAAAATAACTGTGAGTCCTACATGTCTCTATTGTTCCATGCTAAAAGTGAAGAATTACATTCCTGTGCTTTGCAGGCCAGAGCTGTTATGTTAGCAACAATGCAGAGAGAGAGGCTACAGTATATGTGCTGGAAAGGTTTGTGTGAAAAAGGAAAGCCCAGACCACTAATTTCCTGTATAAGCATCTCGCCACAGAGCAGGGGAACGACCAGACCACTCAGCGACTATTAGAAATCAGTCCACAGTCCCGCGAGCCACACCTGCCCTGACGCTACAGTACCCCCCCCCCCCCCCCCCCCCCTCCCCCCACTCTCTCCATAGACACAGGCCAGGGTTACCAAGGGTTAACCTCGCTCAGCCATGACCAGAAAACATGGTGATATCTTACTCTTCTAGTCGCCCCTCTCACCCCTCTCACTCGTCACCCCCCCCCCCCCACCCACCTCTTTTCATTGGTGGGGGGGTTAGAAAAAGAACGAGCGAGACAGAGGAAGAGAAGAGGAAAGAATGCAGATGCTGAGAGTGTGAGAGAGAGAGAATGAGATAGAGGAGGAAGAGAATAGAAAGAGGGAAAGAGACAGCGGAGGAAGAGAAGAGAGAGAATGAAACAGTGAGAGGATGAAACAGTTGTAGTGGGAAATAGAGGTAAGTTAAATAAAGCATGCATTAAAATAGAGGTAAGTTAAATAAAGCATGCATTAAAATAGAGGTACAGTATGTTAAATAAAGCATGCATTAAAATAGAGGTAAGTTAAATAAAGCATGCATTAAAATAGAGGTACAGTATGTTAAATAAAGCATGCATTAAAATAGAGGTACAGTATGTTAAATAAAGCATGCATTAAAATAGAGGTATGGATTGCTTCAGAAAGTATATGTATGCATTTTCGTTCACGTGGGCATACTGGTCTACATACGTGCATGCATGCATGCGTGTGTGTGCATACATAGCTACAGACGTGTCTCCAGTGTGGGTCTGCATGGCTCAGAGAGAAAGGGTCCAGTGCTCCCCTGCTCCAGCAGCACATCTGGGCTCTATATCAGGCCTTTAATTAATCCTGAGTGAAGGCCAGGCAGTGACAGTCTGACTGGGCAGGCTCCAGCCCCGGACAGCTACTGATTTATTACAACTGAGCCCCAACCAGCCACGATTTATTTCAGACTGACTGACTGTGGGGAGGGGGGAGAGAAGACAAGGGGAGGGAGGGCTGGGGGGCAGGACGGGGCAGGACGGCAAGACACAGAGGCATTGTTGGGTTGGACAGAGGGAAGGGGGGGACAGAGTGACTGAGGGATTGAGTGAATGTGTAAGTAGGTGAGTGAGTGAGTAAATAATGAGAAGGCAAAAGAGATGGTTTTGCATTGTCTTGTTGGAAGAGGAAGCTAACCACTATCACACCTTGCTGAGGCTATTGAATTTGACAAGCACTTGGGAGGTGTAACCAGTAAAAGAAGAGAGAGAGAAGGAGAAAGGAGAGAACGAGCCAGATAAGAGGGTGTGAGAGAGTAGAGACCGAGAGACTGAGAGACCAAGAGAGAGCATGTCAGAGAGAGTGGGAAAGGTTGCCTGGGGTGGCAGGTAGACTAGTGGTTAGTGTTGGGCCAGTAACTGAAAGGTTGCTGGATAGAATCCCCGAGCTGACAAGGTAAAAATCTGTTTTTCTGCCCCTGAACAAGGCAGTTAACCCACTGTTCCTAGGCTGTCATTGTAATAAGAATTTGTTCTTAACTGACTTCCCTAGTTAAGTAAATGATAAATTAAAGAGACTGAGGGAGATGAGATTGGTATAGTGAAGGAGAGAGATGTTGTAATGAGGTCGGTATGATTGTGTTCCCTCTTCTCCCCTCCCCTACCAAGGCCTATCCTGTCAGTCACAGAGACTCCTCAGCTCTTATCGCCCTCTACACACTAAATCCTCTTTGGCTTAATCATGACAGTCATCTGAACTTTGTAAAACACAGGAAAGCACAGCCCTACCTCCTTCCCTCCCTCCCCTAGGGATTTTTCCTGGACTGCAACAGGAGTATAGAAAAAGGTTGCTCCTTTATAGTTTCTAACACATGCATCTGAGACCGCCCTCAAAACATGTTTTTTTTCTGCCAGGAGTTGTGGAGTGTGTGTATGTGTGTGTGTGTGTGTATGTGTGTGTGTGTGTGTGTGTGTGTGTGTGTGTGTGTTTGTGTGTGTATGTGTGTGTGTGTCGCCTCCACCTTACATGCAGTGCAGTGGTAAAGAACACTTTAGTAACAGTCCTTTTATGATCTCCCCCCATAGTGTGTCCTCGCCATGCCTCCTTCTGATGACAACTGTTTAACAGTCTGTTTACAGCTCTCACACCATCAGATCCAGAGAACAGTCCAGCGTACAATGAAATAGGAATAGAAGAGAATTGGAGAAACTTTTGACCATTTACTTTAGACTTAGTTGTCACACACTGAAACTCAGATTCCACTAATACATTTTCTCATAATATTTCATTTTAAAGTAACTAATACACATTTTACAGACATTTAAAGTTTGAATTATGAGGCTGTTAGTGAGATGTTAAGAGAGTGGCTGTGCCGTTCGTCCATCTTTCCCATGCAGGGTAGCCCAGCAGTCTTTCCTCTGTGATTAATGTGCCTTTTAGCACTTTATCGTCTAGACTTCAATTCCCAGAATAACCCAGGGTGCCAAGAGACATATTTGTTGTCTGTTTCTTTTTTTTTCTTTTTATTCTTTTTTTCTTTTTATTCCTGAAACTAAATGTACAATTTTTGACAATCTTTTTTTCTATTTTTTTTTAAAGGACTGTTAGAGCATGACATTATTTTGATGAACACAATATATTATGGATACTAACTTGTAATTTAACCATAAACATATGTTACATACCATGTATTTTGGGTGATTGAGGTGTTGGTGGTCATTGAGGGGTCTAAATCAGCTGGCCAGGGACCAGGGGCCAGGGGGACCGGAGGCCAGGCACCAACAGTGTCCCAGGGAGTCATGGGAAACAGGAAATGCCCTTACATATGGCAGCGGCTACCAGACACATTGGGGCCATTCTTGTGAACATTAGTAAAAGCAAAAGTTTTGGTTCAAGTTTAAGCATCACCCAATTAAAATAGTCAGTGTAGTTGCATGTGATCAAAGGCTACATATTAGCTGTTCCCATTACATAACTTGGCACATTTAGCCCTACGCTAACCTCACCAGGTGGCCATGATTATATCCAGTTCAAATTCCGTATCAGTCAATTAAAATGGTTGACGTAGTTGGACATGAAATAACACATTTCCATGAGAACATCCTTAACAGCAGTCAAATGGCACTGTCTGTTAATCAAAGTTACTAAAACATACAACATTTCTCCTCTGGATGATTAGCTCACAGATTTGTGAGCCTGGATTCTGGTGGTTTTCGTCATTTGCTGCAAGTTATAATCACAGTTGAGATTTAGTTTTTTCCTTTGAAATGTAAAAATACTTATTTATTATTTATTTATTGTGTTAGCTTGCTGTGAAGAGAAGTGCAGCTTCTTGTTGGAGCTTCTTGTTGGAGTCCCTACTATATGTTATATTACATCAAATGTGTAGTCCTACATTGACATGGACTGTACAATGTTGTATGTGCATTTTAGAATCATCTACTTTGTCACCTGTGAGTTATTTGACTCGTGGACTAGCAGTGCATGGGTCAGCTGTTTGTTCATCCACACCAAAAAAATCCACCATAGAAAATGCCCTCTAGGATAGTCACAGACAGAGGAACGATTTTTTGACAGGGGGTGGAGGATTTTTTGTGTGGCTAACTTAGAGAGGTTTCCCCTCATAACTTTCAACATTTGGTAGGCTATTTCGAGAGCTTGGGACTATAGCATTATTGTCAAAATTGAGTTATTAACATAGCCTGGTTTAGTTCAATGTCCTCTACCTGTATAGAACTCTAAATACCACAATTCAAGTTGACAAGTTCAGAAGAATTCAAGAGACAAATTGCTGACACGATTCAAACCAATGAAGTTTCAGAACTTTAAAGCCAATTATTTCAGAATCATCTTTTGCAGATGATTCACAGGAGTTTGGTGGCACCTTAATTGGAGAGGACGAGCTCGTGGTAATGGCTTGAGCGGGATCAGTGGGATGGCATCAATACATGGAAAACATGGTTTATATGTGTTTGATGCCATTCCATTTGTTCCGTTCCAGCGATTATTATGAGTCGTCCACCCCTCAGCAGCCTCCACTGGTATGATTAGTATGTTACGTTTGGTATGGTTACATAAGACAAACGGTTACTTAAGGCAAAATCAAATGTAGGGTGGATGGGTGGGAGTATAATGTGAACTTCTAGCAAATAAAAGGTTGTGAGTTTGAATCTCATCACGGACAATTTAGATAATTAGCAACTTTTCAACTACTTACTGCTTTTTAGCTACTTTGCAACTACTTAGCATGTTAGTTAACCCTTCCACTAACCTTAACCATTTTAGCTAACCCTTCTCCTAACCCTAACCTTAACTCTTTATCATAACTCTTAAACTTAAACCAACCTTAACCCTAACCTTAACCCTAACCCCTAGCCTAGCTAATGTTAGCCAGATAGCTAGAATTCGTAACATATAATATGAATTGTTATAATGTTAGCTAGCTAGCTAACAGTACGTACAAAATTTGAAACACATCATATCTGAAAATGTAGCTAGTTAGACTCATACCTGTATGCATGGGTGAACGCTTCTGCCTCTCTATCACGGTTGCCCTTAGTTTAAAGATGTAATCCTGAGACAACAGCCGTTATGTGTTCTCTCTTCAACTCCCTCCGCATTTTTGCAATGAAACAGCAGAATTTTCTGCATCTCCTTAGCTATCATACTCTGTTTCCACTGGGCATTCCACTGATTTCAAAACTTGGTCAACTTCTTCTGTGACAACATCACTATTGATTTACATTTCTTCCTCATCACTGACATCAGTGAAGGTGCATTGGTGGTTCAGTGGTAGAATTATTGCCTGCCAAGCGGGAGACCAGGATTTGATTCCCGGCCAATGCATGTTCCATTTGGGGTGGCAGTTAGTCTAGTCTAGTGGTTAGAGTGTTGGGCCAGGTTTCTGGATCAAATCCCTGAGCTGATAAGGTAAAAACCTGGCATTCTGCCCCTGAACACGGCAATTGACCCACTGTTCCCCAGCAGGCTTGTCATTGCAAATAAGACTTTGTTCTTAACTGACTTGCCTAGTAAAGTAAGGGTTAAAATAAATAAATGTCTGGTTCAATGAAAAATATGTTTTTACCTAATTCAGGGATTTCTTCATCTTCTGATTCATTTTCCGGGAGAATCAACACAGAAAAATTGTCCTCCAGAAAGTGGAGAGCAGTAGCAACACTTTTAAAGTTCTTTATGATATCTTTCAAAAAAGCAATTCATGACTCGTGGGAAGGTTCATGTCTTTTTCCGCTGCTAAATTAATAAATGTTTACCTCTCCTTTTTTATTTAATTTAACGAGGCAAGTCAGTTAAGAATAAATTCTTATTTTCAATGACAGAACGACAGTTTTACCTTGTCAGCTCAGGGATTCGATCTTGCAACCTTTCAGTTACTGGTCCCATGCTCTAACCGCTAGGCTACCTGCCATCCCCTGTTATGTCATTTATTGTTTATTGTTTTGTCTTTATTCAACATGCCTGCCACTCACCCACGCTCCCTTCATCCACACAATGTTTCATTTTCCCTACCAGCCCGCCGCACGGTTATCCACAGCCTAACCACCTTAGTGCATCACCAATTAGCGATAGCAGTAAAGGTCTTTGCAGATTGTACATCGAATTCAGTCTTTTACTATTATGACGTCACACTGTGCAATGTCACCAAATAAAAATATTGATGTCAACCTGGCCAGATTGTACCATTGCTTCAGTTCTGTCTTCACATTCTGCGATTGGCATGTCAGCCAGCGCAGGCTACGTCAAGAAGCAGTGTATTTGATCTGTGTATGTGCCAGCACCAACACCGCAAGCCTTTCTCTCTGTGCTTATGTGCAAGTGAAGTGAGTTAGAATCTTAGTATCTTAGAAATATCTTAGAAAGATCTTAGAAATCTTAACATCATAGAAATACTTTTCACATACAAACTGTACATATATGCTTACCCAAAATAAGACGGTCGCTAGTGTCAGAAGGTGCATTTATCAAAATCAGATATTTATCAAAACCTGATTTCAGTTGTGTCATGTAAACAAGATTATTAGGGAAATTGTTCTTCTTGCAGAGCATGTACACGTTTAAATGGAGCTATTATATTAATCTATTCACAATAGTGGTATTATTGTGTTAATACTTGTGTTAATACTTATTGTGTTCCAATTAGTCAGTCAGAGGGATGGACTCGTAAAACCAGCCACTCACACCAAAAAATTCTGCTGCACACACCAAAAGAATCAGCCACACAGACCAAAAAAATCAGCCACACAGACCAAAAAAATCAGCCACACACACCAAAAAAAATCAGCCACACAGACTAAAAAAATCAGCCACACAGACCAAAATAATCAGCCACACAGACCAAAATAATCAGCCACACAGACCTAAACAATCGGCCACACACACCAAAAAAATCAGACCCTGTCACACTGAACGAGCCAAGACCTCCGACAATCTTTCATGACCTAAGAATTTACCCTTGACGTGGAAATGTTGTCCTTAAGGGGTAAATTACAGCTATTTGACTAGACCAGTAACATCTTTTTTTTTTACAATGTACGAAATACAAATATAAAACTTGTATAATCCTTATAATCTTTATTGATGTGAAAGCACACAAATGTGTGTGAAAGGGATAGACAAAAACGTGGGATTTTGTCATAGATGAGAAAATTAAATCAAATTTGATAAATTAGTTAGTTCCTGTTGTCCAGATGGGAGAGGGCAGTGTGGAGTGCAAAAGAGATAATCTGTGGATCTGTTAGGGCAGTATGCAAATTGGAGTGGGTCTAGGGTTTCTGGGGAAATGTTGATGTGAGCCATGATCAGCCTTTCAAAGCAATTCATGGCTACAGACGTGAGTGCTACGGGTCGGTTGTCATTTAGGCAGGTTACCTTAGTGTTCTTGAGAACATGGACTATGGTGGCCTGCTTAAAACATGTTGGTATTACAGACTCGGACAGGGAGAGGTTGAAAATGTCAGTGAAGACTCTTGCCAGTTGGTCAGTGCATGCTTGCAGTACAGGTCCTGGTAATCTGTCTTGCCCTGCGGCCTTGTGAATGTTGACCTGTTTAAAGGTCTTACTCACATTGGCTGCGGAGAGCGTAATCACACAGTCGTCCGGAACAGCTGGTGCTCTCATGCATGTTTCCGTGTAATTTAAATCGAAGCGAGCATAGAAGTAGTTTAGCTCATCTGGTAGGCTCATGTCACTGGGCAGCTCTCAGCTGTGCTTCCCTTTGTAGTTTGTAATGATTTGCAAGCCCTGCAAAATCCGACGAGTGTCGGAGCCGGTGTAATACGATTCGATCTTAGTCCTGTATTGATGCTTTGCCTATTTGATGGTTCGTCGGAGGGCATAGCGGGACTTCTTATAAGCTTCCGGGTTAGAAAAAAAGCTGCAGCTCTAGCCTTTAGCTCAGTGTGGATGTTGCCTGTAATTCATGTCTTCAACCATGTCTGGTTGGGGTATGCACGTACGGTCATTGTGGGGACGACGTCATCGATGCACTTATTGATGAAGCCAATGACTGATGTGGTGTACTCCTCAATGCCATCGAAAAAAAAGCTTTGTCTGTTAGTAAGTAGCCTAGTCAAGGATGCGATAATCATGCAATATTGGCACTCTACACTTGAGACAGACCAAGTGAAGTGGAACAAAAGTAAACCTTGAATTTGGATGTTTCAGTATGTCCCTCTGGGGGCCAAGTTGACCTATTAAAAAAAAATGCCATTTGTTTGTGGACAACAAGTTTAAGATCTTTGATAGGCGGATGCAGAATTTATTACAGGAAATTATCAGGTTAGCATAGGGCTAAATGTGCCAGGTTATGTAATGGGAAAAGCTAACAGCTTAAAACTACTGAAATTATTTTAATGGGCTGATGCTTAAAATGAACTAAAACTAACGTTTTTTCAAATATTAGCAAGGGTGGTCTATTCTGTGTCTGGAACACTGCTCCGTCAAGCTCAACAGACCAGATCTGACTAAAGGACATGACTTGTGTTTTCAGAGGCTGAGGCTGACACTCTCTTTCTAAGACAAGAAAATATGTATGATTGCTGTGACTTTACAGAATAGAGGGTGAATCAGAAAAGAAGGGAGAGAGTGAAAGAGCAGGAGGAAGACAGAGAGGAAGAAAATGCAAACACGGTGGACACATCTAAAGTGCTGCTTCATAAATTAATTCTGGTAGTGGCCGGGGTTCTAGGTCCTGAGAGATCCCAGCCAGCAGTGGCTGCCAAAGGGGAAACAGAGTGGAGAAAAATTTAGCAGCCCGTCCAAGGCTGGAGGCTGGAATCATGAGCCTGCTCTGTTTTTGAGGTAAGTCAGGGCTGGGGCTCAGTTAAAGCATGGTGGACTCCATAGCTACACCCTCCTTTCTCCTTCCCTCTCACAGGCCTGAGACGGATACTTTCAACACCCCCATGGGAAAAGGAGAATTCAGCCAACCACCACCCCCCAAATAACATATTTTAAGTAAGAGCTCTTTTCATAGAATGATAATTACTAATATCGCCAGGAATGTGCCGTTTTATAAATAGAGAGCCCAAAAGGAGTGAGGAAATATTTGTTTTTCTCTGTTTTTCTTTAATCTTACACTTCGGTTCCAGATAGCTAGTCTTGTTTATATTGTAGCTAGGGTTTTATTGCCATTTGCTTTGGGACCAAGGTACCCAGAATGCTCTCAGCAAGTGGAGACTTACTAGCTCCTTTAGGGACTTTAGGTGATCAACTTTAAGGGTTTTATCTGGACCCTCTAATAGTGTTGCGAGTCAAATGTGTGAGGAATGTGTTGTCAGCAGGCCTCTACAATTGTGCAAAATTGTTACATTACATCAAACTTCCTTAAACTCAGACCAGCGCCCCTTCAATGCTTGACCATCATCATCATCATCATTAAGATCATCATCATCATCATATCCATCGTCAGCACTTTCATATTTAGAGTACTACGTTTTCTCTTCATATGGGAACAGTCAGTATAAACGGTTATGTGTTTTCTCCTTCTCCTTTCGCAATTATTGCGTGGATCATATTTCTGTTTAGGTAATTTTTACATGCTTTAGGAATCATATAAATCACATTTAAAAGTCATATACACCTCATTATACCCCTGAAAATATAATTCAGCCACTGGAGAATATTCAGACCTCGTTTGTGGTGTAAACATGTCTTTACTTACCCAGATTAACTCCACGTCTCAAGTTACCCCCTTTTCTCCCAATGCCCCTCAACACTACATTGCCTTTATGAAAAGCCAATCCAGCCTCCCCAAGTAACTGGTGGTCATGCTATATTTTCTCTTAATTAGACTGTTTCAATTCATTAACTTCTAATGCATTCATGCTCAAATTACAGCAATTAAACATTTTTCTATATGCGTGTATGTTACAGTGGAGGGAGTGTGTGTGTGTATGTGTTTCTTTGTGTGTGTGTGTGTGTGTGTGCTTCTGTGTGTGTGCATGCACGTATGCATGGGCGTGTTTGCATGTGTGTATGTGTGTGTTTGTGTTTGTGTGTGTGTGCTGCATGGGCATCTGGTAGGGAAGTGGGAGCCCAAGGCCACAGGCAGGCAGGCAAACAGTGAGAGCCATCCCGTCCATCACGCCGGTTATTAGGGAGACCACCGGTGAACCAGGGCCTTTTGGTGGGCTTAATAACAACAGGGATGTGAGAGCTGGGGCACAGGAAGAAGGGCCAGACAGGCCGGTGCTGAGAAAGCACTTTTCGCTCAGTCAGTCAGTCAGTGAGGTAGGGTAAGAGAGGCCCTCACTGTAAAAAACAATGACAGCTCCTATTTAGTCTCTGAATTGAAAAACTCCTATGGCTAACTTCCAGATGACATGCCCAACTCAATACAATCACTTCTTTAGGATATTAATAACACTAACAAAACAAGTAATGCCACGTTTTCTGTACTACAATGATGCTGAATATTATTTATAATAATATTACTAAATAATACAAATACAAGTAGTATTACTACTACTGCTACTACTAATACAATAATAGCACTGTATAGTGCAGTAGAGTACAGCACTATACCAAAATAAAGTTCTCTCTCTTCTGCTAGCAATAGCCCCTATGTAATGCCCCATTTGACAGTGGAGATTTGAGACCACACGTGTTTTTACTGTGCATCAACATGGGAGGCTTTTACTTTACTGCCCAGGGTTTATTATGCCACAGTTTAAACGTGGCTCAGGTTTCGCTCCACAATTGCTTCACTGCACCTTCTCCACTCCACACTCTCTGACCAGAGTGCAAAGTGCTAGGCTATAGTCTGAAAAACGGCCTTAGAGTGAATTGAGAGGTGAAACAGGAGAGAGTCTATGGCAAGAGTAAACTGTTAGAGGGATCAAAGGATGGAGAATTGAAAAGAGGAGTCCTGGTTTTGAAGGATAAACTAATCTAGAACTCCAAGATTTGTTGTTCTTAACCTAGGCCCAAGCATTGGGTGATTGAAAGCTAAACCAGAAAAAGGCTCTGTAGCAGGAAGGTGTATTAGGTAACTCCAAGGTATGTTAGATATAGGTTTTCTAGGCCAGAGCTTTGCAGCTGTGTTTATTAACTATGCTGCATGGGCCGAAATGCCAGGAGAGCATGCCCTTTACCCCCCCAATTCCTCAGGGAGATGATCGATGTTCCTGAGCTCTGCTGTAGTAGTCCCCAGCTGGACCTATGGTATGGGAGGATGGTGGAGGATTGGGGGAGTGTTACCCCAAAGGTCAAGTGTCAAATGGGTCAAGGCAAGTTGAGCCAAACTATTTTCTACTATAAACTCTGTCTAGCAACCGATAAATATTATTAATTTATCGGCTAATTGAGGTTGGACACTAGTAAGGGCCCCTCCGCCTCAAGTAACCCCTTAGCTGGTTAAAATGGCCCTAAGGCTGAGACAGATTTACAGTTGAGCATAGAGAGACATGAAACGGGAGACATTAAACCAATGTTTTTCAATCACCTTGAGTACTGTAATTACCAAAGGGGGAAAGAGCAAGTGAGTGTAATTCAAACCCACCTGTGGAATCACAGTTGAAGAATGTCCAAACCTTTATGCACTACAAAGGTGCATTCATTCATTTCAAATCACCATAGGTCACAATATGCCACACTTTTTTAACCCTCATACTACCAACATATTTTACATACATAGATTACCAACTGGGGGTCATTACTGGAAACTATTGGAAAAAGCAACAATCATAGCAAAATATCAAGTTCATTCTTATCAAAACATCTAAATAATGTCTAAATAATGTTATCTAAATAATGTTATCTGAAGTAAAAAATTACCCAAAAAATTACCATATTTTAACAAAATGACAGAATTAGAATTAGAATTTTGAAGTAAATAAAAATGTTATCATTGTTGTGGTAAAAACGGCTGCCATTTAAAGGGTCAGTACACCAAAAATTTGCAATATACTTAATTTTATTGACAAAAAGTGGCAAAAATGTTGCAGCACTATGTGTACATTTAGAGCATGCTGATTTTATTTGTTTGCCCAAGTTTAACATATCTATTTATTTTTATTATTTTTATTGTTATTATTGTTGGACATAAAAGACCGTAAAAACACTAGCAAATTAGCTCAAAGGGATTTCCACGCATAATAGAGAGATATTTGTGATCGTACACAATTGTGAGCAAGGCTTGAAATGATTATGTTTTAGTTTCTGTATTACAGTTCTGCCAAGTATTCATACCACGAACAGACTTTTATGAGCTGTTTTGACTGCACAGTAGCATACAGTATATGTAAGGTCATTCTGATTTTGTACAAGGTCATACCTAGGTCTAACCAGTTAAAATCATAGACAATCACTGATACAGGTCCCTGTCTACACATGACAATATTGTCTCCAGAGAAACCGGGATTCAAATAAATGCTTTTTGAGATTTGCCCGAGAATAACTACTTTTCAGAGAATACACACTACAGCTCTCTGTGTAGATTCAGAGTGGATCTTAGTTCTGCATTGCAGTTCTATCAAGTATTTATACCATTGGCAGACCTTGTATACCATTGACAATTTTTATATGCACCAAAGGTAATTTGGGAATAGAGAAGAACAGTCTTAGGCGAGTAGATAGGGAGCTTTATCTCTGTAGATGATCTGTCTACCTGGACAATATTTGTAGATGATCTGTCTATCTGGATAATCTCTGTAGATGATCTGTCTACCTGGACAATCTCTGTAGATGATCTGTCTACCTGGACAATCTCTGTAGATGATCTGTCTATCTGGACAATCTCTGTAGATGATCTGTATACCTGGACAATCTCTGTAGATGATCTGTCTACCTGGACAATCTCTGTAGATGATCTGTCTATCTGGACAATCTCTGTAGATGATCTGTATACCTGGACAATCTCTGTAGATGATCTGTCTACCTGGACAATCTCTGTAGATGATCTGTCTACCTGGACAATCTCTGTAGATGATCTGTCTACCTGGACAATCTCTGTAGATGATCTGTATACCTGGACAATCTCTGTAGATGATCTGTATACCTGCACAATCTCTGTAGATGATCTGTCTATCTGGCTGGAGTCAAAATGATCCCAAAGGACTTGAATTTTTAAAGCGTCCGTATTGATACAGAAACATTAAACAATGATTTAGATTTATTAGGAACAGGTTGATTGACAAAGTCATGAATATTTTGAATAATTTATTAAAGATCCTTTAGGCTATGATAGAGAATATGCATCTGGGGTCAATATATGATCAGTGGGGAGAGCAATATTCTTTAAAAAATGATACCTTATTACTCATTTTATAGTTTCAAACCAAAATAACTGACGTTTTGAGGACCTAGATATTGTCCAAACTGTTTGTTGTGTATTGAGAGCTCATAGAGCAGACATCAGCTCTGCTATGAGAGACACAGTGAATATTAAGTGTAATGATGCTTACCCACATAAAACCCCTGACCAGACCAACATCCCTCAACATGATCAGCAGGAGCATTTTCCAAAGAAACGTTTCATTTTTATTTACCATGAAGACATGGAAACAGAGCCAGAAAGAACTAGGGAAAATAAATATAACAGGAGCACATTTATCTACAGTTGAAAATTTCAGAGAATAGTATTTATATTATGACAATATAATATCTTGTATCACATGATATTTTATGACATTTCATTATCACATTTCAGGTTCAATGTAATTTACAGTGCACCATTTAGGTACTAGCATGCATTTACATTATAACAATTCCATTGGAACCTTCTACTGCAGTATGCATAACATATCTCATGCTGACGCTGTTGCTGTCTCAGTCTCCATTGGAGGTGGTAGTGTTAGGTACTGTTAGCATCAGGGCAGTTTCCCCAGGGCAGTCAGACACTGCTGAGTTCCCAGGATGAAGAAGCACCCTGACCCATTCTGCCTTCATCCATCATGACTAAACTGATTGAGGCAGATCTCACAGCAAGATTAGTCAAATAAATAAGTCATGTGTTACCACTGCGGTGAAAAAAAAAATATATATATATTTTTACATTTATCTTGTATTATGTTTTTACATCTAAAATATTGATGAAATACACAAAATAAAGAAACATCCTGATGACATTTCTATTTGATAAAGTTGTTTAATAGATACTTTTTTGATGATTGATGACCATAGAATTGGCCCTCTGGCTATTTTGCTTTGGGTCTAACTGATTATGGCTGCAATCCATTTGTATCCCTCTGTGATTTCTAAAATCAAAACTATACATTTCCTGTTGTCACACATTGTGACGCGTCTATTTGTCTGAACATTGTGTTTCCCCTGTCTCATTGTGATCTGGAACATAAGTGGGTGTTTGGGCCCTGCTGAATTCTGGGAATCTGGAGCTGTTGTCTGTAGGGTCTCAGCGGTTCCTTACTCGCTCTTGGCAGAACTTCATAAGAGAACTCATGCAGCTCAAATATTTTGGCTTCAAATGATCTAAGAAAACACATTCCCACTGGGCGGACAGAAGTGGGTGTCTATGTGCGTGTGTGTGTGTGTGTGTGTGTGTGTGTGTGTGTGTGTGTGTGTGTGTGTGTATGTGTGTGTGTGTATGTGTTTGTGTATGTGTGAGATGTGGAGTGTTTTTTTCTATATGTCCATGACTTGAATGTCTCCATCAGCTCCAGATCCTACTTCTGCATAGCTACCATCCAAGAGACTCAAACATGTACTGTAGCTGGAACGCATGGAGTTGACTTTCTTATTGTTTGACTCTGCAAACATTGTTTTGCTGTTTGTACGAATTTAGCAATGATTATTATTTTAGTGAGAAAATGTTTCTGACTTATTCTTGAAACCTGTATACAGAGTTTGATTGAATAGTCCCATAGTTTCCCCCTCCTTCCTCAGTCCGGCCGTGGGAGAAAGCCCAGAAGCCTTGTACAACGACAAGTCAAAGCGATCCATTTTCACCCATGATCCCAACCCCATTACACAACTCTTTTAATTTACAAGCTTCAGTACGGGACTGTGGGCCTGTGGCCAAAGAAACTCTATTGGAATGTCAGTTTATCAACAGAAAACGTAAGAAGTTACACAAATGGGCCTGTTGGGTGGGTGTTGTGTGCAGAGTAATACACGACCACCCTGGCTCTCTCTGTCTCCCCAAGTCTTACCCTGAGGCCAGAAAACAACCTAGCTGCTCCACCACTGAACTCTCCCATTGCTTAACCCTGAATAAAACATCTGATAGCAAGTCCACTGATCTCTCCAAAAGTCAGCCCCGAACCAGAAAAACAACCAGACAGATCTCCACACTCTCCCCACGAAGTCCACTGATCTCTCCAAACGCCAGCCCCGAACCAGAAAAACAACCAGACAGATCTCCACACTCTCCCCACGAAGTCCACTGATCTCTCCAAACGCCAGCCCCGAACCAGAAAAACAACCAGACAGATCTCCACACTCTCCCCACGAAGTCCACTGATCTCTCCAAACGCCAGCCCCGAACCAGAAAAACAACCAGACAGATCTCCACACTCTCCCCACGAAGTCCACTGATCTCTCCAAACGCCAGCCCCGAACCAGAAAAACAACCAGACAGATCTCCACACTCTCCCAACAAAGTCCAATAATAACTCCTTTCCATTACCAATGAATTCTGTAAGAGACAAAGCTGGCCAGTAACGAGGTGACTGCCTGCAGCCTGAGTTGAATTCTACTCCACCTACCCTGGTAAATCCTGATCAGGGATTCAGTATATAAATATTTTTGCCATAGAGAACAGTAATATAGTAGTGAGAAGAGACAGGAAAACAAGGAATGAGGAGGTACTTAAATAAGCAAAATTATTTCAACTAAATTATATTATAATAAGTGTTTGAATTGAACCCCATTTCATATTAGACGGTTGAGTTTATTTGCACTTCACAAATCATTACAAAGTTGTTGAATAAATCATTTGCATTGTATACAAGAGGATCTTTAAATTGTCATATGTACACTATTTTTTAATATAATATTTGGAATATCATAAGAACATCCAAATGGATATTTACTCAGTTAAAAATGGCTGAAAACAATTATAGATATATTCAAACAGTATAATACTGCAGTTTGTTGCAGGATTATAACAATGTCTATGATTATTAAACAGACAATATCAGCATTATATCAGCAGAATGGGCACATACTGGTTGAATCAACGTTGTTTCCGCATCATTTCAATGAAATTACATTGAACCAATGTGGAATAGACGTTGTATTGACTTCTGTGCCCATTTATTACTTTAGTAGTTGTAAAAATAGTTAAAAGTTAATAAGTGCCCTTTTTTAGATATCTATTTATTTCAAGCTCAAAGCCTTTTTTCAATTATTATTATTATTTCAAAATACCAGTTAGTTTTTTTTTAAATAGAATAGTTAATACAATAAATTGAAAGTACAATCTATATTTCATTGATTTTATATATTGAAAGGTAATTGTCCATGATAACAGAAGAGCAATCACTCACATGTATAATTTACATTTTATAGCAAATAGTTAAGCTCAAACCAGTGTCATGTCTGAAACTTTACTTACTACTCCTCTGATTTTATTTTTTTTTTTACTAATAAACCTAATTGAAACCCAATGTATTTTCTACATAAAACAATATTTTACAGCATTACAGATGTATTTCTGGTCCTTATTGTTAATAAAAGTAGTTAAGGTTTATTTAAGAATGAATGGAAGGACATAAGCCTATGAATGTGTCTGAAACCATGATGTGTTTTTATAGTTGTCGTGGGATGATAGGAGCTCAATCTTTCAAGGGTTGTTTAGGATCCTACATTTATAAAGTTACGATACGGCTCGAACGGGGTTCTTTGTGCCAGCGCTCAGACACTAAAGAGATAAAAGCATGGCCACAGCTGAGGCACACTGACGGAACTATAGGGTCTTGAGCAGGTGTCTGATCAACTCCTACTTTACTCTCATTTAATTGAATCTTCATTTAAAAACAACTCATGGCTTCAATATGGTTTTGGTAGAGTACGGTATAACAACAGTTTACCACAGAGCACAGATTCAGTTTTTCCGTTCTGTCCTTTGTTGAAGTTCCCATGTTCCCGGAGGTTTTTAAAACATACTGTACTTATTTTTAAGAGGTAGAAACTATCTATATCACTGTGTGCTTGTGGTTCATTTGAAGCTAATTATCAGGTTGGTGCATGCTTTTAGTGGGCTTGTTTGATGACAAGAAGCAGGTATAGTGGATTTAGCTAGGAAGGAAAATCTCATGAAGTCAATCAGGCGAGAGTAGACGACATTGTAGTCTACATTATTGCAAGAGAAAAATAAAACAGTGGACGCTGAGGAAAAGCAGTCTCCGGAATGTTCCTTGAACGTTTATTTTCGGGAGCAATTTAGTCGAGATCAGAATTTATGGCTTTACTGTTTTCTCACTGAATTGGAACTAACTGTATATGTCTGCATGTCTGTGTGTATATGTGCGTGTGTGTGTGTGTGTGTGTATGTGCGCGTGTGTGTGTGTGTGTGTGTGTGTGTGTGTGTGTGTGTGTGTGTGTGTGTGTGTGTGTGTGTGTGTGTGTGTGTGTGTGTGTGTGTGTGTGTGTGTGTGCATCTGTGCATGGGGTGCATGGGTTTGTGTCCTCATACCCACCCTTCGTCTTTCTCCTCTACACAGACAGGTGGGGGGGAATGTCATGGCTGGAAGGACAGAGAATGTCATGGCTGATGAGACAGAGATGTCATCACAGAGATTATGGCTAATTGGTTCACACTGCCAAAAGCAACACCTTTCAACTGCAGGTACTCACAAACCAAAAGGCTTATTATTTCCCTATAACTTTCTTGGTCTCACATAAACTCTTTTTCTATTTCCTTGGACAATTCTGATGTTAATTGTTACTTATTTTCTGCAGTTCTGACAACACAGTCATACTCCTAGAGCTTCATGAGGGAACAGGTACATCAACACCAGGTCTGGCTACATTACATGGTCACCTTCAATGCACCTCTTGTTCTAGCACAGTGTAGACCAGGGTGGACCTGCGTGGACCACGGTGGGGCACAAACATGCAGACATTTCCAAGTCTAAACTCAATCAAGCGTTCCAGCATGCGCATAAATAACTAGCATGCCTCCCGATTAACATCGAACTCCACCTGTCTGTCTAATCGCCACTGTCCCTCTCTGTCCTGTAGTATTCACACGTAGTCTCACCACTGTTAGCTTTGGCATTCCCAGAGAAATGCACTCAGACCTTTGCACTGAGCGTATACCTCATGCAGCCTGGTGGTGTTAATTGGCCTATTTTATTGGCCACTGCTACAGACCCTTTATTCCCCAGCCACGCCCACCCAAACGCCCTTGTTAAGGAAAATAAAACCACAGCAAACTCCAAGGATTCAAACCTCGGTCCAGCTAGCTAGCACAAAAAAAGCCTCCAGTGACTCTTGCCACTGTTGAGGCTGGTGAAAACCTTTTTTTTTTCTTAGTTTGAATTTGGTGATAGATGATTACGCTGTCTGTCAATCATTAACCAGAATCTGACTACTTCACTAAAATATCAAAACATAACTAAGTAAAGTAGACACCCACACTAACAGAGTAGTAGAGGTAATGCACTTCTCTTAATAACATCTCTAAAGCAGCATTGCTTTCACCAAGATTCTTAGTTCCTACGGCAACCACGTACAGTAACACAAATACAGGTGTGTGTGTCTGTGTGTATTTGGGGGGAGGGGGTATGGTACCCTCAGACTGCCTACAGATGCAGCACAACACATTTCTGTGCTCTCTCTCTGTTTCTCTCCAGGTATACGTCAGGACCTCTAGGACTGTGATTGAATGTACAGTACTGTATACCCACCTCTCGTTAACCCGGCTGCCCCTGGTCTCAGGGGTCCAGCTTGTAACAGGTCCTTGCAAAACCTGTGGAGGAGGTGACATCATTTCCTTCTCATGAGGGCAATGAAGTGTGGCAACTGTATGGTACCTCCCTCCCCAGTTCCTCCCGCCCTACCTGCCATTTATTGAAAACGGTGATGTCATGCAGATGTTAATTCACCCCAACAGGCTAAGTACTGTAAAGTACCCCTGAGGCCTGTGGCAGGTGACTCCACTCCTAGCTTTACTAAAGACCCCAGCTGAGTCGTAATACACATACACCAGCTTTTCTTTCAGAAAAGACAGCAGGTATTTATTTTTTTGCCCAGACTTGTATGGGTTGAGATGAGATCTTTTCCAGTGCACACAGTATATCAGGCAGGATTTCTACTGCTGCCCTGCATGCTCCACTCACACTGATTTTCTTTATCCTCACATTATGACACATTGTGTTCCGTTAAGAAGCGCTCTCTGCCTTGCACTGCCCAGAGGCTATGAGATGTCACCAGCTCATGTGGATGTGCATTAGACCCAGCCACTGACAGGATAGTGAGCCTACAGGGCCTTTACCAGAGGAGGAGTGCTGATCTAGGATAAGGTCCCCGCTGTCTTATCCGTTGATCCATGATCTGAAAGGCAAAACTGATCATAGATCAACACTCCAACTCTAAGACACTTAATGAAGACAGGCCCAGGTCTTCTAAGGGAATCGATGCAGGTTATATATAGAGCGTGGTTAACATGGAGAACATATTATGTATTACTAAGCCACTGAGAAAGGACCTCCTTTTGGTTATGAGACAGACTTTTTTATTCTTTATGTTAGTAAATATGAACTCTTGATTTTCATGTCCTGCTTTAATTTACTCATCCTGACCACCAGTGTTGACCCCCCCAAGGTTGTGTTCAAAGGGGCTCAATGGTAGCCACTTCTAATGGGGTCTGACACCAAGACATATAGGGGCATATCAAGGGCCTCTTAAGAAAACACGCCTGTTCCTCTATGCAACACGTTAAGCAGAAAGGAAACAGAGAAAGTAGGTGTCTTAAAATTCTCCATAAGAAGCAATGAATCATGAAATATGTGTGTAGCAATGCCACTTTGATGTCATATGGCCATTTTACATTTCACACTCTGAAGCCAATGAGTGGACAACACATTAGCCCTTTCCCGACCTCAAAAAAATATAAGCAGTTTCTTCACACCAACCACACATGCACGCACTCACACACACACACACACACACACACACACACACACACACACACACACACACACACACACACACACACACACACACACACACACACACACACACACACACACACACACACACACACACACACACACACACACGCGCGCACACGTGCACACGCACACAAGCAAACACACACACACACACACCCCTGGCACCGCTCCTCAAAGCAGACCTATCAGTCACAGAGGCTTACTGGCCCAGGCCGGTCTGCTACTGTCATTATTTACGGTGGCTCCGCTGTTCTTGAAGGGTGCAAAGTGTTTCTAATAAAGGGTTTAGGGTTTCCTCGTCTCATCTGTGCAACTAAAGAATCTCAGTCTCCTGACAGTGAATGGGGTCGCAGGACCCTCCCTAAAACAACGGCTTGGGGTGGGGGTGGGGGGTGGGGGGGGAGGAGAGGCATCTGCCTGAAACAGAGACGGAGAGAGGTACACCTACTCACACCTCACACCTACTGTGATGGTCAGGGCCTAAACCACACAAAAACAACACTAGACACTATGGAACACAAGGCTTTTACTATCTCATCTTGGAATATACAAGGTCTGAGGTCATCTGCCTTTGGCATAAAAAGCAGGAACCCAGACTTCCTCAAAGAATGTATAAATACAGACATTGTCATCGTACACGAAACATGGTATAAAGAAGATGGACCCACTGTTTGCTCTCTAGGTTACAGAAAGCTGGTAGTTCCATCCACCAAACTACCAGGTGTGAAACAGGGAAGAGACTCGGGGGGTATGCTAATTACACAACCTCGACAACATAACCAACGAAAGAAAATCCTGCAGCTCTGTCTGACGCTGGGTATGTACATAGTGAATGGTAGGCTTCAAGGGGACTCCTACGGTAGGTACACCTATAGCTCATCTCTTGGCAGTAGTACTGTAGACTACTTTGTCACTGCTATCAACCCAGAGTCTCTTAGAGGGTTCACAATCAGCCTACTGACACCCCTATCAGATCACAGCAAAATCACATTCTACCTGAAAAGAGCAATAATAAATCATGAGGCAATAGAAAACCTAAACAGTAAATTTGACCTTTCAGCTTCCCTTTCAAATCTAAAAATGTCAAGCAGTCAACTTAAGAAAATGAACAATAATGACAAATGGTTTGATGAAGAACGTAAAAACCTAAAGAAGAAATTGAAAAACCAATACAACCAAAAACATAGAGATCCAGAAAACCTGAGCCTACACCTTCACTATATGGTCACTCACTAAAACAATACAGAAATACATTATGGAAAAAGAAGGAATCAGCTTAATGTAATTGAAGAAAATTATGGGAAAATTGGAAAACTCTAAACAAACAACAACACAAAGAGTTATCTATCCAAAAAAGAGATGTGTAGATAAACCACTTCAGCAATCTTATTGTCTCTATAACAAAAAACAAACAGCAAAAACAAATACATAATGAAATTCAAAAATTAGAATCAACTAAGACTACCAGAACCCACTGGGTTCTCTAATTGCTTTGAATGAGCTTCAGGACAAAATACAAACCATGCAACCCAAAAAGGCCTGTGGTGTTGATGGTATCCTAAATTAAATTATCAAAAACTCTTTAACATCATCCTCAGCTCTAGCATCTTCCCCAATATTTGGAACCAATGACGGATCACCCCAATCCATAAAAGTGGAGACAAACTAGGGAAAATCCTCTGTATCATCATTAACAGCAGAATCTTATGTTACCTCAGTGAAAACAATATACTGAGCAAATGTCAAATTGGCTTTTGCCAAATTACTGTACGACAGACCACGTAATCACCCTGCACACCCTAAGTGACAAACAAACCAAAACAAAGGCAAAGTCTTATCATGCTTTGTTGATAAAAAAAAAAGCTTTTGACTCAATTTGGCATGAGGGTCTGTTATACAAATTGATGGAAAGTGGTGTTGGGAGGAAAAACATATGACATTATAAAATCCATGTACTCAAACAAGTCAAATGTCTACTGTTTGCTGATGATCTGGTTCTTCTGTCCCCAACCAAGGAGGGCCTACAGAAGCACCTAGATCTTCTGCACAGATTCTGTCAGACCTGGGAAAAAAAATAATAATAATAATGGTCATCCAAAAAAGGTCCAGTTGCCAGGACCACAAATGCAAATTCCATCTAGACACCATTGCCCTAGAGCACACAAAAAACTATACATACCTCGGCCTAAACATCAGCGCCACAGGTAACTTCCACAAAGCTGTGAACGATCTGAGATAAAAGGCAAGAAGGGCTTTCTATGCCATCAAAAGGAACATTAAATTCAACATACCAATTAGAATCTGACTAGAAATACATGAATCAGTTATAGAACCCATTTCCCTTTATGGTTGTGAGGTCCGGGTCCGCTCACCAACCAAGAGTTCAAAAAATGGGACAAACTCCAAATTAAGTCTCTGCATGCAGAATTCTGCAAAAATATCCTCTGTGTACAACGTAGAACACCAAATAATGAATAAAATATCCTCTGTGTACAACGTAAAACACCAAATAATGCACGCAGAGCAGAATTAGGCCAATACCCGCTAATTATCAAAATCCAGATTTTTTTTTTACAACCACCTTAAAGGAAGCGATTCTCAAACCATAAATAATCCATCACCTACAGAGATATGAACCTGGAGAAGAGCCCCCTAAGCAAGCTGGTCCTGGGGCTCTGTTCACGAATACAAACAGACCCCACAGAGCCCCAGGACAGCAACACAATTCAATTCTACCAAATCGTGAGAAAACAAAACATTGTGTGCAAAAGGCATGAGGAGGTAGGCGAATAATTACAATTTAGCAGATTAACACTGGAGTGAAATGATCAAATGGTAATGTGCAGGTAGAGATACTGGTGTGCAAAAGAGCAGAAAAGTAAATAAATAAAAACAGTATGGGGAGGAGGTAGGTAAATTGGGTGGGCTATTTACCGATGGACTATGTACAGCTGCAGCGATCGGTTAGCTGCTCAGATAGCAGATGTTTAAAGTTGGTGAGGGAGATGGTGAGGTAGATAAAAGTCACCTGGCCCACAAAATGAGGTGAAAACTGAGCTGCACTTTCTAACCTCCTGCCAAATGTATGACCATATTACAGTAGATACACATATTTCCCTCAGATTACACAGACCCACAAAGAACTCGAAAACAAATCCAATTTTGATGAACACCCATATCTATTGGGTGAAATACCACAGTGTGTAATCACAGCAGTAACATTTGTCACCTGTTGCCACAAGAAAATGGTAACCAGTGAAGAACAAACACCATTGTAATTACAACCAATTTATGTTTATTTATTTTCCCTTTTGTAATTTAACTATGTGCACATCATTACAACACTGTATATAGACATAATATGACATTTGAAGTGAGTGTAATGTTCATTTTTTATTATCTATTTCACTTGCTTTGGCAATGTTAACATGTGTTTCCCATTCCAATAAAGCCCCTTAAATTGAATTGAATTGAGAGAAAGAGAGAGGTACTGTATAGAGAGGTAGAGAAAGAAAGGGAGAGTTACTGTATAGAGAGGTAGAGAGAGAGAGAGAGAGAGAGAGAGAGAGAGAGAGAGAGAGAGATACTGTATAGAGAGGTAGAGAGAGAGAGAGTTACTGTATAGAGAGGTAGAGAGAGAGAGAGAGAGAGAGAGAGAGAGAGAGATACTGTATAGAGAGGTAGAGAGAGAGAGAGAGAGAGAGAGAGAGAGAGAGAGGGGTACTATATAGAGAGGTAGAGAGAGAGTGAGAGAGAGAGGTACTATATAGAGTCATTGAGAGAGGTACTGTATAGAGAGGTAGAGAGAGAGAAAGAGAGAGGTACTGTATAGAGAGGTAGAGAGAGAGAAAGAGAGATGTACTGTATAGAGAGGTAGAGAGAGAAAGAGAGAGGTACTGTATAGAGAGGTAGAGAGAGAGAAAGAGAGAGGTACTGTATAGAGAGGTAGAGAGAGAGAGAGAGTTACTGTATAGAGAGGTAGAGAGAGAGAGAGAGAGAGAGAGAGAGAGAGAGAGAGAGAGAGAGAGAGAGACAGAGAGAGAGAGAAATAGAGAGAGAGAGTATCTACAGCTCTGTATATAACATAATATGACATTTGTCTTTATTCTTTTGGAACTTTTGTGAGTGTAATGTTTACTGGTATTTTTTTTTTCTTCTTCACTTTTGTTTATTATCCATTGCACTTGCTTTGGCAATGTAAACACATGTTTCCCATGCCAGTAAAGCCCTTAAATTGAATTGAATTTGAATTGAAGAGAAAGTATGAGGAGGGGAGAGACAGAGAGCGAGGTGGAGAGTATAATGACAGACGTGGGGAATAAATAACATCAGAGCTCTGGCATCCATGAGTGAAACAAGAACAGCTATTAGGGCCTTGCTGTCAGAGCAGAGCAGATCGGCGGTGAGGAGGCCAGACAGTACAGCCAGGCGATAATATTTCACAGGTAAGGAGATGTCCACACGATAACACCCGAAAGCAGGAGGATAGGTGGGGGAATGAGTGAGAGGACACAGGCCCTCTGTCAGCTCCCACCCATAGCTGAGAGGAGATAGCACAGGAGCAGGGAAGCAGGGAGGTGGAGAGGCAGGGAGGTGGAGAGGCAGGGAGGTTGGGAAGCAGGGAGGTGGAGAGGCAGGGAGGTTGGAAGTTAGGGAGGCTGGGAAGGAAGAGACAGGGAGGCAGAGAAGCAGAAAGACAGGGAGGCAGAGAGGCAGAGGGGCAGAAAGACAGGGAGGCAGAGAAGCAGAAAGACAGGGAGGCAGAGAGGCAGAGAGGCAGAGAGGCAGAAAGACAGGGAGGCAGAGAGGCAGAAAGACAGGGAGGCAGAGAGGCAGAGAGGCAGAAAGACCGGGAGGCAGAGAGGCAGAAAGACAGGGAGGCAGAGAGGCAGAAAGACATGGAGGCAGAAAGACAGGGAGGCAGAGAGGAGGGAGGCAGAAAGACAGGGAGGCAGAGAGGAGGGAAGCAGAAAGACAGTGAGACAGAGAGGCAGGGAGGCAGAGAGGAGGGAGGCAGAAAGACAGTGAGACAGAGAGGCAGGGAGGCAGAGAGGAGGGAAGCAGAAAGACAGAGGCAGAAAGACAGGGAGGCAGAGAGGAGGGACGCAGAAAGACAGAGAGGCAGAAAGACAGGGAGGCAGAGAGGAGGGAAGCAGAAAGACAGTGAGACAGAGAGGCAGAAAGACAGGGAGGCAGAGAGCAGGGAAGCAGAAAGACAGTGAGACAGAGAGGCAGAAAGACAGGGAGGCAGAAAGACATAGAGGCAGAAAGACAGGGAGGCAGAGAGGAGGGTAGCAGAAAGACAGAGAGCCAGAAAGACAGGGAGGCAGAGAGGAGGGAGGCAGAAAGACAGAGAGGCAGAAAGACAGGGAGGCAGGGAGGAGGGTAGCAGAAAGACAGAGAGACAGAAAGACAGGGAGGCAGAGAGGCAGAAAGACATGGAGGCAGAAAGACAGGGAGGCAGAAAAACAGGGAGGCATAGAGGAGGGTAGCAGAAAGACAGAGAAGCAGAAAGACAGGGAGGCAGAGAGGAGGGTAGCAGAAAGACAGAGAGGCAGAAAGACAGGGAGGCAGAGAGGAGGGAAGCAGAAAGACAGAGAGGCAGAAAGACAGGGAGGCAGAGAGGCAGAAAGACATGGATGCAGAAAGACAGGGAGGCAGAGAGGCAGAAAGACCGGGAGGCAGAGAGGCAGAAAGACAGGGAGGCAGAGAGGAGGGAAGCAGAAAGACAGAGAATCGGAAAGACAGGGAGGCAGAGAGGCAGAAAGACAGGGAGGCAGAGAGGCAGAAAGACATGGAGGCAGAAAGACAGGGAGGCAGATAAACAGGGAGGCATAGAGGAGGGAAGCAGAAAGACAGTGAGACAGAGAGGCAGGGGGGCAGATAAACAGGGAGGCAGAGAGGAGGGTAGCAGAAAGACAGTGAGACAGAGAGACAGGGAAGCAGAGAGGCCAACAAGGGGGGGTGGAAGTCTGGGAGGCTGTTATTCCCCAGGCTGGATGGTTACAGAGCCAGAATCCATCCTATCCACTATTACCCAGTGCCATGTTGTACACACCAGGTAACCTTTAATTATCAGAGTGGTCATAGACTATCGATGGGATAGAAGCAATGAGGGGATGCTGTATGCTGGAACGATGTGACGTTGGAAACCCAATCGTCCCACAGTCAGAGACAAGATGGGGGCTCTTTGCGAAGCATTTAGCCAACAAAGAATATGAAACCTTATCGCCGCCCTCTGTTTTTATCTCCTCAGAGAGCCAGACGGCTATGGAATTAGGAGGTTTAATATTTGATATCGTCGGGGTCATCTCCCATTCATGAGAACTGCGAAAACTTTTTATTTTCCGCCTTTTGTTTTCCCAGACCGTACCCATAATTTCCACATGACGCATCCCGAGCCCCTGCCCCCTGGCCCCCTGCCACCTGGCCCCCCAGGTCCTGGCCCCCGCTCTCCACCCACTGTCTCACGTTCTGCTTAACTTGTTTAAGAGCACTGAAACTCCTTTATCGCCAGCATGCTCATCTTCCAACTGCCACTGAAAATACACACACACTCAATCTAAGTCATTCCCACTTCTGTTATCTGTACAGACAGGGAAACAGTGTGCCTTCTGTGTCGCGGCTTATGTCTGTACAAAGTAGAAATTGAAATTAACGATTTTACAGACAGTTGAAGCAATTCTAATTTCTATGATCCTTTAAGTGTTTTAACCAAGTAGCGGACACATAACTCTCTGTCTGTGGTGTGGGGCATGGGGTTGACTGCCCTACATGATTTCCCTTTTAGGGTTATTCATTGCTTCGGTAACAAGCACAGTAAGACCGTCCATCTGACTGGGTCCGGGAGGGAGACGACAATGATGTGATGTGAGGTTCCATGTTAAACGGGGTGAGACGAGATGAACATCACTCCCATCCTGTTCTGTCTGTGAGAAATGAACAGAGAGACAGGAGGACCAACCTATCCAGCTGTGTTAATCAACCACACTCATGCACGCACGCAAACACACACATCACCGTGGACATACTCTGACACTGAAATCCAGTCAGTCCATTAGCTCTCTGCTCCCCTCCATCCCTCCCTCTTTACATCCCTCCCTCCTTCCTGGAGAACGTGGGGGAGAGAGGGATGCCATAGAGAGGGGCTGGAGAGGTGGGAGAGATGGAGTGAGGGATAGAGAGGTGGGAGAGATGGATGGAGGGTGGGAGGGAGGGAGGGAGGGAGAGAGGTGTGGGTGGGTGGGAGGGAGGGAGAACGGGCAGATTTATTTGGGCAGGGTTATAGGTTATTGTCTGCTGATTATTGGTCAGCAGGTTTAGTTGGTGTAGCCCATGGGTGCAGAACGTGCTCCTGCTGTAATTTGGATTGGGATGCGGGAGATACGTGGGATGCAGACAGTCAGACGATATGTCATTATTGTTTCATGTGAGGTATGTTTTATAGGATGACTCAGATACTTGACTGAAAAATACAGGATTTCAGGGAAATACGTTTGATTACCAGGAAATGATTGAACAGACTTCTACGGTCTGCAATAATGATGATGATGACATTTGATATACTTTATCAGCTTGGCAAAATATTTTGGTAGCTCTATGTCATCTAAGTGTTTAAGTACATACTGGTAGTAGGCTTAAGTTTAGCTCAATAAAGATTGTGATGTTTTTATGAAGAGATTCTGAAATATTGACCAAGTGCAGTTGGACACTTATGGTTTCAAAACGAGACTCAGAAAGATGCCTTGGAGGTTGTTAAAACACAGTCTTATTAAAGCCACGCAGATTTCTCTCTCTAACACACACACACACACACACACACACACACACACACACACACACACACACACACACACACACACACACACACACCCTGAGGTCAGAAGCTGTAGTTTTAATACGACTCGTTTCATGTTAAAAGACAGTCTGGTCAGCTGTCCCACATGAACTACAGTTTTAAGCTCTGCCCTGGCATTTATTACTGTTTCAATAATATCCTATTACACCTCCATATTGTGTTACTACCCAACATGCCGTACATAGTAATCCAACTCATTCCAGGCATTCATCTAATGTTGTCTACATACCTGATATTTGATTTGGCTCTAGGTGCTACGTGCCACTGTAGAACATATCCCCTAAATCATATTATCTTGCTTTAACCTGACAAGTTTTGTTTAAATAATTAATGTCTTATTCATTTTCGTGCATAGTGACTGTTGTATGACTATGAATGAACATACTTTATATATACAGCATGTTTTGCACATCAAAATGTTACCATGATGGGCCTATTTACAGTTTTTTCCAACTGCTTACACAAGTTTTCAAAACTGTCTCCTTTTTTTCAAAACTCTACACACAATTCCCAAAACTGCACACACAAAATGCAAAATGCCTCACATCTCCTTCAAAATGTAACACTGCATTCAAAATGCCATAAACACATGTCAGAATGAAGCATTTGCATCAAATAGCAAACACTGCTTTCATAATAGTACATTTTTGGATATACCATGTAAACACTGTTGTTCTAAATCTAAAGCTCTTTGGTCTTTCATAGGCTTATATCTACATGTCAATACAATGTTCTACAGTGAAAGTAATCTGCTGTGAGTGTAACAAGTACACTGTAAACACCAATGCAATGTAGAAACAGAAAATTTTTATTAGGCCAAACATTACTGTTGTATGCAGTAGCATACAACAAAACCATACACATATGTAAACCAAAAGTATATTCTTTAGAATACAGTAAAGAACACAATTGTGTGTGTGGTGTCCCAAGGGGGCAGTACAGGAATTGGTAGGGGGGGGGGGGGGGGGGGGGGGGGGGGGGGGGGGGGCAGTCACCAGTGCTAAGCTACACTTCATCTCTTCTCCGGCCTGAGTCTGGCCACGATACTTCGTCCACATCACAAGATACGTTTTCTCTTGCCAAACATCGAGGGAAGAATCTCCTAGCATGGCGTATCCAACCTTGGACAGAGGCAACCTCTATGTCCCCACATAGACCATATTTATAATTGCAGTCTCTTGTACATCTGTAAACAAGCATCCTCGTCCTCCATGATGTCTTTGTTTTAGAATGAATGTTTCGCCGGTTGTCGTTCTTCGCGTTCAATGATACCAAAATCCTAGCTGCAGACTAGCAATTAATATCAAAGACTGGTTCTTATTCTGTCGGTATCGATAGTCTAAGAGTTTAACCACGTGGTATGGTTAAAAGATTCAGCAATGGTCTAAAACCTTTGTCTAATCCTAATGGAGAAAAGCATGGTCTGCAACCTTTAGCAATCTCATAATTGAGGTTGGGGGTTTTATTCTGAAGGGCCGAAGAGGGCTGTCCCAGGATGTCTGACCCTAACTGGGCTCAGGGGCGGTCCAGGATGTCTGACCCTAACTGGGCTCAGGGGCTGTCCCAGGATGTCTGACCCTAACTGGGCTCAGGGGCGGTCCAGGATGTCTGACCCTAACTGGGCTCAGGGGCGGTCCAGGATGTCTGACCCTAACTGGGCTCAGGGGCGGTCCAGGATGTCTGACCCTAACTGGGCTCAGGGGCGGTCCCAGGATGTCTGACCCTAACTGGGCTCAGGGGCGGTCCCAGGATGTCTGACCCTAACTGGGCTCAGGGGCGGTCCAGGATGTCTGACCCTAACTGGGCTCAGGGGCGGTCCAGGATGTCTGACCCTAACTGGGCTCAGGGGCGGTGCAGGATGTCTGACCCTAACTGGGCTCAGGGGCGGTCCAGGATGTCTGACCCTAACTGGGCTCAGGGGCGGTCCAGGATGTCTGACCCTAACTGGGCTCAGGGGCGGTCCAGGATGTCTGGCCCTAACTGGGCTCAGGGGCGGTCCCAGGATGTCTGACCCTAACTGGGCTCAGGGGCGGTCCCAGGATGTCTGACCCTAACTGGGCTCAGGGGCGGTCCCAGGATGTCTGACCCTAACTGGGCTCAGGGGCGGTCCAGGATGTCTGACCCTAACTGGGCTCAGGGGCGGTCCAGGATGTCTGACCCTAACTGGGCTCAGGGGCGGTCCAGGATGTCTGACCCTAACTGTGCTCAGGGGCGGTCCAGGATGTCTGATCCTAACTGGGCTCAGGGGCGGTCCAGGATGTCTGACCCTAACTGGGCTCAGGGGCGGTCCAGGATGTCTGACCCTAACTGGGCTCAGGGGCGGTCCTCTGATTTAGTTCAAATCAAAAGGGAATTGTATTTTTCTTCATTAAACAGTCCAACAACATATTACACAATTATACAAACAGTATCATACTCACTCATTCATCTTATACAACAATTAGATGTATAAACCTCATATCTGAGGCTATTATATAAACAGCGTTGTGGTAATGTGGCCACACCGTCTCCCATGATCTTCCCCAAGTTGTGACAAACGGACCAGTTCGTAGCTGGATTCTTCACCGATCTTTTATACTTTCTCCGGAACATGAAATTTGTTCATACCTCAAGTTCTGTGAGGTGGAAGGATTTCCTTTGTCCTCTATGAAAATGTACTCTCTCTATACTGTGTGGCCATGTGGCAGGGTCTTCTAAGGAACTTACGACCTCTGACCACAGCAGCCTAGTTGAAGGAGGCAAAGGGGAGGCAGGGAGAGGGGATGGGGTTGCTATACCCAAAGAGGCCAACATCATGACACAATGTTACAGCCTTATTCTAAAATGGATTAAAAAAAATAATCCTCATCAATCTACACACAATACCCCATAATGACAAAGCGAAAACAGTGTATTCTTTATTTTTGCAAATGTATAAACAAATATATAAAAAGTACCTTATTTACAAAATAATTCAGACCCTTTGCTATTAGACTTGACATTGAGCTCAGGTGCATCCTGTTTCCATTTATCATCCTTGAGATCTTTATACAACTTGATTGGAGTCCACCTGGGGTAAATTCAATTGATTGGACATGATTTGTAAAGCACACACCTGTCTATATAAGGTCCCACAGTTGACAGTGCTTGTCGGAGCAAAATCCAAGCCATGAGGTCAAAGGAATTGTCTGTAGAGCGCAGAGACAGGACTGTGTCGAGGCACAGATCTGGGGAAGGATACCAAAACATTTCTGCAGGATGGAACAGTGGCTTCCATCATTCTTAAATGGAAGAAGTTTGGAAGCATCAAGACTCTTCCTAGAGCTGGCCGCCCGGCAAAACTGAGCAATCGGAGGAGAAGGGCCTTGGTCAGGGAGGTGACCAACAACCAGATGGTCACCTTGACAGAGCTCCAGAGTTCATCTGTGGAAATTGGAGAACCTTCCAGAAGGACAACCATCTCTGCAGCACTCTACCAATCAGACCTTTATGGTAGAGTGGCCAGATGGAAGCCACTCCTCAGTAAAAGGCACATACATGACAGACCACTTGGGGTTTGCCAAAAGGCACCTAGGACTCTCAAACCAAGAGAAACAAGATTATCTGGTCTGATGAAACCAAGATTGAACTCTTTGGCCTAAATACGAAGTGTCATGTCTGGAGGAAACCTGGCACCATCACTACGGTGAGGCATGGTGGTTGTTGATGCTACTGTAGACCTTTGGAAAATAGTATGTTTCAATCAGTTATTTGGTGACGTGATTCTATTTAGCATAGTTTTATCTAAAATTGATAACTTTCTAAATGTTTTACAATTTTAATGAATTTAGTGAATTTTTGAAATTCACTGAGAAGGATGGTCTACCCCTTCCTCCTCTGAGGAGCCTTCACTGCTCTTCAACTATACATAATCCAATTCAAATAAATTGTAAGGCCTTTCCCCTCTTTCCTTCCATCTTTGTCCCTGTCTCCTCCCTTCCTCAGCCCTTTCACCCACTTCTTCTCTCCATCCTGCACCCCTCTGACCCAAAAGGAATGTGTAGATATGACTGATAAAGAGGAGCAAGGAGAGGAGATGAGTGGAGTGGAGAGGAGAGGGCTAAAGTTGCTGCTTGAAATAAGTACTGCCGTAAAACTGTGTCAGAAAAATGGTTCACCCTCATTCTTCTTCTCTCCCTCTCCCTTTATTCTTTACGGATCTGTAACCAAATTTTGTTACTGGTTTAATTGGCTGGGGAAGCAGTCCAGGCTCTGGTGTACAATATATTATTAATCTCCCTCCCTCCCTCCCTCCCTCCTACAGGCCTCCAGCCGACTGTTTAAAGTGAGCGGAGTGGAAAGAGAGCGAAGGAGAGAGGGGGACAACAGAGGAGAAGAGAGGACTGAAAGATATCTCCCTAGCCCTCCAATGTGGAGATCAAAGTGGACTATTCCTTAAACTCCATGGCACTATAATGGTTTGGCAGAGTCCGAGAGAGAGCTCTCGCTGCTCCAGATGTTGTAACATGGGTGATTAGTGACAGTGTAATACTTTGAACACTCAGCGTACAAAGGGAGAACCCAGCTGAGCCAGAAGCTTTAAACTTTGTTGATTGGGGGGGGGGGGGTTCCCAGAGCCACCGGAGAGCATTAGCCGAGAGATGTAAAGAGATATCACATTCATTTTTCTCGTTTATACGCGCCCGGGGAATAAAGGACAACAAATAAAGTGTGGGAGGCAATATAAATGCCTGTCATACTTTTCCTTATTAGAAGTAGAGGGATTGTTTCTGGATGTCACAATAGTAGATTCCTTTTGGGACATTTAGTGATTGGATACTTCGAAGTTTGATTTATATATTTTTAATTCCTCTTTAGATTCTTCTTCCAGCATATGTTACATGACTTAGCCTGAATACCAAAACGTGAAGTAGACTGAAAAAGTAAAAAAGTAAAATAATCAAGCTGTATTATATTGCAATGTTATTACGTGTAATTACAATTACAATAAGACAGGACCAAATAAACTGATGTAAGTAAACCGTTTAGTTCATGATTTTCTAAATATCCAATTTGCCCGTCCATCTTCTGAATTTGTATTTTTTTAAACTTTTATTTAACCTTTTTACAATGACGGCCTAGGAACAGTGGGTTAACTGCCTTGTTCAGGGGCAGAACCACAGATTTTTACCTTGTCAGCTCGGGATTCAATCTAGCAACCTTTCGGTTACTGGCCCAATGGTCTAACCACTAATCTCATGTTCAATTGAAAAATTACAATTCCTTACCCATGTAATCACTGACTAGCCATTGTAACGCATGTAGTAGTCTGAACGAGATGCTATGGAGACAGCAAAAAAGAGAGAATGGTCCGGGGTTGACAGCCTAAATTTCATCCCTGATTGCTGTCTGTGCACATGACAATATCGCACAGCTAGTGTGTCCATTCTAACTCATGGTGGAACTATGACAATATTTTCCAAATGTTTCCAAAGACTTGGCCCTACTCAAATCCCAACTAAAGATAAATAACTGATACAACAAAACGTTCAAGTTTGTATGACTAGTATTTTTTTGAATTACTAATGGGGATTAATTGAAAAAATAAAACGTTTGGGTTGTAAAGTTTGACTGAAATTTGTATCAACATTATATGCATTTAAAACGGCATGAAGAAATACAAACATCAATAACCCCTCTTTCACACTTCAAGGGGCTTTATTGGCATGGGAAACATATTTTACATTGCCAAAGCAAGTGAAATGGATAAACAAAATTGAAAGAAACAATAAAAAGTCAACAGTAAATATTACACTCACACAAGTTCCAAAATAATAGAGACATTTCACATGTCATATTATGGCTATATACAGTGTTGTAATGATGTGCAAATAGTTAAAGTACAAAAGGGAAAATAAATAAACATGCATATTGTATGTTGTATTTACAATGGTGTTTGTTCTTAACTGGTTGCCCATTACTTGCTGCTGTGATGGCACACTGTGGTATTTCACCCAATAGATATGGGATTTTATCAAACTTTGATTTGTTTTTGAATTCTTTGTGGGTCTGTGTAATCTGAGGGAAATGTGTGTCTTTAATACGGTCATACATTTGGCAGGAGGTTAGGAAGTGAAGCTCAGTTTCACCAAATATTGTAGGCAGTGTGCACATAGCCTGTCTTCTCTTGAGAGCCAGGTCTGTCTACGGCAACCTTTCTCAATAGCAAGGCTATGCTCACTGAGTCTGTACATACTTGGTGTCTTATGTTGTACACTGATGATATTTTTGCAGAATTCTGCATACAGTGTCTCAATTTGGTGTTTGTCCCATTTTGTACATTTTTGGTTGGTGAGTGGACCCCAGACCTCACAACCATATAGGTCAATGGGTTCTATAAATGATTAAACTTTTTCTTGCCAGGTCCTAATTGGTATGTCAAATTTTGTGATCCTTTTGATGGCATAGAAGGCCCTTCTTGCCTTGTCACTCAGATCGTTCACATCTTTGTGGAAGTTACCCGTGCCGCTGATGTTTAGGCTGAGGAATGTATAGTTTTTTTGTGTGTTCTAGGGCAACGGTGTCTAGATGGAATTTGTTTTGGTGATACTGGCAACTGGACCTTTTTTGGAACACTATTATCTTTGTCTTACGGAGATTTACCGTCAGGGCCCTGGTCTGACAGAATCTGTGGAGAAGATCTAGGTGCTGCTGTAGGCCCTCCTTGGTTGGGGACAGAAGCACCAGATCACCAGCAAACAGTAGACATTTGACTCCAGATTCTAGTAGGGTGAGGCCGGGTGCTGCAGACTGTTCTAGTGCCCTTGCCAATTTGTTGATATATATGTTGTATAGGGTGGGGCTTAAGCTGCATCCCTGTCTCACCCTAGGGCAGTGTGGAAAGATGTGTATATTTTTTGCCCATTTTACCGCACATTTGTTTGTGTACATGGATTTTATAATGTCGTATGTATTTCCCCCAAGACCACTTTCTATCAATTTGCATAGCAGGCCCTCATGCCAAAGAGAGTTGAAAGTGTTTTTGAAGTCAACAAAGCATGAGAAGACCTTGCCTTTGCTTTGATTTGTTTGTTTGTCAATTAGAGTGCAGGGTGAATTTGTGGTCTGTCGAACGGTAATTTGGTAAAAAGTCAATATGACATTTGCTCAGTATATTTTTTTCTATTTTTTTTGTACAGTCTGCTGTTAATGATAATGCAGATGATTTTCCCAAGGTTGCTGTTGACGCATATCCCGCGTATATTGGCGTCAAATTTGTCTCCACTTTTGTGAATTGAGGTTATCAGTCCTTGGTTCCAAATATTGGGGAAGATGCCAGAGCTGAGGATGATGTTAAAGAGTTTAAATACAGCCAATTGGAATTTACCATCAACCCCACAGGCCTTTTTGGGGTGGAGGGTTTGTATTTTGTCCTGTAGTTCATTCAATGTAATTGGAGAATCCAGTCGGTTCTGGTAGTCTTTAATAGGTGATTCTAAGATTTGTATTTGATCATGAATATGTTTTTGCTGTTTGTTCTTTGTTATAGAGCCAAAAAGATTAGAGAAGTGGTTAATCCCACACATGTCTGTTTTGGATAGCTAACTCTTCATGTTGTTTGTTTAGTGTGTTCCAATTTTCCCAGAAGTGGTTCGATTCAATGGATTCTTCAATTATGTTAAGCTGATTCCTTCTTTTTCCGTAGTGTATTTCTGTTTTGTTTTAATGATTCACCATAGTGAAGGTGTAGGCTCAGGTTTTCTGGGTCTCTATGTTTTCGGATGCGTTGGTTTATTTGTCATTATTGTTCATTTTCTTAGGTTGACTGCTTGACATTTTTAGATTTGAAAGGGAAGTTGAAAGGTAAAATATACTGTTTATGCTTTCAAATCAAATCAAATTGTATTAGTCAAATGCCCCGAATACAACAGGTGTAGGTAGACCTTACAGTGAAATGCTTACTTACGAGCCCCTAACCAACAACTGTTTGTTGAGAATTATCTGTTAATTGAATGATTAGAATATTCCACCCTGAAACATATAGTGTATGGAATTGATTAGAATGTCTAAAATCATAATCAATAAATGTGTAGTCCTAGTCAGAATTAGGGTAAAACAATATGTCTTTATGGTATTTTAAACACAGACTGTCTGAGCTTGGTGCCGACCTGACTAGAGATTTGGGAGAGAACAGGGAGTAGGTATCAAGGACAAGGTTACTAATCTCTGTCGGCTGGGTAGTGAGACAGTGTGTGCATAGCAGGACATTGTGTGCGTCTGTTTGTGTGTATGTGTGTGTGTATGTATGGTTGTGTGTATGTGTGGGCGTGAGAAGTCAGTATAAAATGAATTGTTTTGTATTCTTGACTTTAGAATGTTCCCGTGAATAAACCTTTTGGACTATTTTAGCTGGGCCTCCGTCTGTTTCATTCGACCAGGATCTTACAAATTCTGGTCTGCAGACTGAGTAATATAATTAAATTGAGTTATGTACTTTGAGAACAAAATTATCTTATCAACAACGCAGTGTTGAGGATCTAGTTGCAGAGGGAGGTGTTTAGTCCCAGGATCCTTAGCTTAGTGATGAGCTTTGAGGGCACTATGATGTTGAACGCTAAGCTGTAGTCAATGAATAGCATTATCGCATAGGTGTTCCTTTTGTCCAGGTGTGAAAGGGCAGTGTGGAGTGCAATAGAGATTGCATCATCTGTGGATCTGTTAGGGCGGTATGCAAATTGGAGTGGGTTTAGGGTTTCTGGGAATATGGTGTTGATGTGAGATATGACCAGCCTTTCAATGCACCATGGCTACAGACGTGAGTGCTACGGGTCGGTAGTCATTTAGGCAGGTTACCTTAGTGTTCTTGGGCATAGAGACTATGGTGGTCTGCTTTAACCATGTTGGTATTACAGACTTAGGCAGGGAGAGGATGAAAATGTCAGTGAAGACACTTGCTCGCAGTAGAGGTCCTGGTAATCCATCTGGCCCTGCGGCCTTGTGAATGTTGTCCTGTTTAAAGGTCTTGCTCACATTGGCTGCGGAGAGCATGATCACACAGTCTTCTGGAACAGTTGGTGCTCTCATGCATGTTTCAGTATTATTTACCTCAATCAAATGTATTTATAAAGCCCTTCTTACATCAGCTGATGTCAAAAAGTGCTGTACAGAAACCCAGCCTAAAACCCCAAACAGCAAGCAGTGCAGGTGTAGAGTATCTCTACCGCTCCTGCTGTCTCCAGAGAGTTGAAAAGAGCAGGTCTGGGACAGGTAGCATGTCCGGTGAACAGGTCAGGGTTCCATAGCTGCAGGCAGAACAGTTGAAACTGGAGCAGCAGCATGGCCAGGTGAACTGGGGACAGCAAGGAGTCATCAGGCCAGGTAGTCCTGAGGCATGGTCCGAGGGCTGAGGTCCTCCGAGAAAGAGAGAGAGAGAAAGAAAGAGAGAAAGAGAGAGAAAAAGAGAGAAAGAGAGAGAGAATTAGATCTAGTGGAAAGCCTTCTCAGAAGAGTGGAGGCTGTTATTGCAGTAAAGGGGGGACCAACTCCAAATTAATGCCCATGGTTTTGGAATGAGGTGTTTGACAAGCATGTGTCCACATATTTCTGGTCATATAGTGTATATCTGTCTACATACATCCATCAGACCTCCACACCTCATTCTTTCAGGTTGTTGATTAAGTTCAGGAGCAAAACGTTACTAAAACCAAATCATAATAACTACAGTAAGCAGGTTTCAAACAGATAATAATGTAACTTTCCATGAAGGTTTATCCAAGGGTATTTAAATAGTTAATGCATAAGTAAACTGCTACTAGGCCATGGTTCCAGGATTCTGCCCTTAAACCCTGCCTTCCTATATACTGGATGTGCACAGACATGTAATCACAGCTGCTCTATTGGGGATTGATATGGTCACTGCAAGGTTGGGATACTGGCTATGTAATCCACTGATCTTAAGCGGGCCGCGCCTGGCCCACCTGTCGTGCTCTTAAGAAGAACAGGAAAGAGGGAGAGGAGGAAACATATTCACCTGGCCATACAGTACACACTCTTTACAGCAAGGACTTTTCTCTGCTTCACAGAACAGGAAGTGCCTCTGGAGCTATTATCAAAAGGGGGATCGTTTCATGAACATCCGGAGGTGTTTTGTATGATATCTCTTTTAGGTTGCAACGTGCGTGACCCGGATGTTATGATGCAATTTCTGTCATGTAACAGCGCCAGTTTTAATTCAGAAAAGGAAAAACCCTTGAGCCACTCCTTTGATGAATTTGTGTATGTCAAATCAAATCAATCAAATGTAATATTATTTGTCACATGCGCCGAATACAACGGGTGCAGGCTTTACTATGAAATGCTTACTTACGAGTCATTTCCCAACAATGAAGAGTTAAGAAGTAAGAACCATTTGCTAAAGAAAAAATAGTAACACTATAAAATAACAATAAGGAGGCTATATATAAGGAGTACAGGTACCAAGTCAATGTGCAAGAGTACGACATAGTTGAAGTAATTGAGGTAGTGTTTACAGAGCCGTGAAAAAGTATTTGCCCCCTTTCTTATTTTCTCTACTTTTGCACATTTTTGATACTGAATGTTATCAGATCTTCAACCAAAACGTAATATTTGATAAAGGGGAACTTGAGTGAACAAATAACATAACAATTACATACATATTTAATGTATTTAATAAACCTGAGTGAACAAATAACATAACAATTACATACATATTTAATTTATTTAATAAACAAAGTTGTGCAACACCCAATGCCCCTGTGTGAAAAAGTAATTGCCCCCCTACACTCAATAACTTGTTTTGCCACCTTTAGCTGCAATGACTCCAACCAAACACTTCCTGTAGTTGTTGATCAGTCTCTCATGTCGTGGTGGAGGAATTTTCGTCAGCTCTTCCATGCAGAAATTATAACTCGGCGACATTTGTGGGTTTTCAAGCATGAACTGCTCGTTTCAAGTCCTGCTACAACATCTCAGTTGGGATTAGGTCTGGACTTTGACTAGGCCATTCCAAAACTTAAAATGTGTTGCTTTTTTAGCCATTTCTTTTCATGTAAACTTGATTGTGTGTTTTGGATATTATCTTTCTGCATGACCCAGCTGCACTTCAGCTTCAGCTCACAGACGGATGGCCTGACATTCTCCTGTAGAATTCTTTGATACAGAATGAATGCTTCCTTCTATTAAGGTACGTCATCCAGGCCCTGAGGCAGAAAAGCATCCCCAAACCATCACACTATCACCACCATGCTGACTGTTGGTATGAAGTTCTTACTGTGGAATGCAGTGTTTGGGACCCATGTCGTCCAAAAAGTTATACTTTTTGTATAGTCATCTAATCATGTATAATCATAATCATCTGAACATTCTTCAAAGAGTCTTGTTAATCATCCAGGTGCTTCTAGGTGCTTTTTGGCAAACTTGAGTCAACTTTTAGGACAACATAGGTCCCTTTATGCCTGGTGAAAACCTGTGTTGGTGTGTTTGGACCATGATGTGTGAGTGCGTGGTGTATGCACGGCACAACAGCTGCATACTCCTCCACTCTCTGTGTGAATTCACACCCTCCAACCCATAGACATTAAAACCAGTATATAGTGGTAGCTCTGAAGTCATCCACATATTCCTATGGAAAACCTCCGATGGCGCATGAAGCTGGAGGTTTTTGAACTTGAATCAAGCCATATATTGCTGAACGGCACCATCAAATCTCTAAGGGTCATGGTGAAAGTGGCTGTAACTAGCAAAGGATTACGGCCGATGTCGTCATTTTCATCCTGCCTGAGAGAGCACCGGGAGCCTCCTTGTAGCCTGCTGGCCTGTGATTGGTCTGTGTCGGCACGTGGTCATGTGTAACGACTTATGTAGCAGTCAGAATGGATCACTATTTAAATATCTCGATTTGTAGCTAACTTTAAAATAATTTACTGTGGGGATCAAAGTTGATCATATTAAACACATTTTAGAGCCCAAAATATCTGTCCCCAAAAACAATTGACTTTTTGGCGATTGTAATACACTTAGGCTTTCTAAGGCTTTGGGTACCGCTAGGTTGCTATGCAGTAGCTGACCCGCAGAGCTTGTGGTTTACGCTCCAGACCGGACACTGGGGGCCTGCTCCAACCCTGTGTCTTACCAGACCTCTTTCATTCAGTCTATAAATATTCCAAATATCCCCCCAATAAATAAACAGGCTTTAAAATAAGGAAAGAAATGAGCCTTTTAAGGCCCAGAATAGCACTGCTTCTCTCCCCGTGGCTTTCATGTTAAAGGAAGCTCTGAACAATCTTATTGTTACATTGTTACATTTCCTTCACTTGCTGTCAAACCCTCATGTTGCTCTTTATGAGGTCACACTCTGACCTCCACGTCCAGTGAGTTCAACTACTCTCAAGAATTTTTATATTTTTGGTTAATTAAAACATCAAAATACTTACAATTGAAGTAGAATGCATAAAATTATACCAAATCGATGTAAAAGATGTGGGGAAGTTTTACAGAACTGTCATTGTTGTTTTATGTATGTACATTTAAGTAATATAATATTTTACCAAAATTGAAAATGTTGATGATTTTAAATGTGACTCCAACAAGAACGCAATTATACTGTGCATGTGTAAAGTAAATTATACTGTGCATGTGTAAAGTAAATTATACTGTGCATGTGTAAAGTAAATTATGCTGTGCATGTGTAAAGTAAATTATACTGTGCATGTGTAAAGTAAACTATACTGTGCATGTGTAAAGTAAATTATAAATCAAATCAAATCAAATCCAATTTTATTTGTCACATACACATGGTTAGCAGATGTTAATGCAAGTGTAGCGAAATGCTTGTGCTTCTAGTTCCGACAATGCAGTAATAACCAACAAGTAATCTAGCTAACAATTCCAAAACTACTACCTCTTACAAGTGTAAGAGGATAAAGAATATGTACATAAAGATATATGAATGAGTGATGGTACAGAGCGGCATAGGCAAGATACAGTAGATGGTATTGAGTACAGTATGTACATATGAGATGAGTATGTAAACAAAGTGGCATAGTTAAAGTGGCTAGTGATACATGTCTTACATAAAGATGCAGTAGATGATATAGAGTACAGTATATACGTATACATATGAGATGAATAATGTAGGGTATGTAAACATTATATTAGGTAGCATTGTTTAAAGTGGCTAGTGATATATTTTACATCATTTCCCATCAATTCCCATTATTAAAGTGGCTGGAGTTGAGTCAGTGTGTTGGCAGCAGCCACTCAATGTTAGTGGTGGCCTTTTAACAGTCTGATGGCCTTGAGATAGAAGCTGTTTTTCAGTCTCTCGGTCCCAGCTTTGATGCACCGTACTGACCTCGCCTTCTGGATGATAGCGGGGTGAACAGGCAGTGGCTCGGGTGGTTGTTGTCCTTGATGATCTTTATGGCCTTCCTGTGACATCGGGTGGTGTAGGTGTCCTGGAGGGCAGGTAGTTTGCCCCCGGTGATGCGTTGTGCAGACCTCACTACCCTCTGGAGAGCCTTATGGTTGTGGGCGGAGCAGTTGCCGTACCAGGCGGTGATACAGCCCGACAGGATGCTCTCGATTGTGCATCTGTAGAAGTTTGTGAGTGCTTTTGGTGACAAGCCGAATTTCTTCAGCCTCCTGAGGTTGAAGAGGCGCTGCTGCGCCTTCTTTACGGTGCTGTCTGTGTGGGTGGACCAATTCAGTTTGACTGTGATGTGTATGCCGAGGAACTTAAAACTTACTACCCTCTCCACTACTGTTCCATCGATATGGATAGGGGGGTGTTCCCTCTGCTGTTTCCTGAAGTCCACAATCATCTCCTTAGTTTTGTTGACGTTGAGTGTGAGGTTATTTTCCTGACACCACACTCCGAGGGCCCTCACCTCCTCCCTGTAGGCCGTCTCGTCGTTGTTGGTAATCAAGCCTACCACTGTTGTGTCGTCCGCAAACTTGATGATTGAGTTGGAGGCGTGCGTGGCCACACAGTCGTGGGTGAACAGGGAGTACAGGAGAGGGCTCAGAACGCACCCTTGTGGGGCCCCAGTATTAAGGATCAGCGGGGTGGAGATGTTGTTGCCTACACTCACCACCTGGGGGCGGCCCGTCAGGAAGTCCAGTACCAAGTTGCACAGGGCGGGGTCGAGACCCAGGGTCTCGAGCTTGATGACGAGCTTGGAGGGCACTATGGTGTTAAATGCCGAGCTGTAGTCGATGAACAGCATTCTCACATAGGTATTAATCTTGTCCAGATGGGTTAGGGCAGTGTGTAGTGTGGTTGAGATTGCATCGTCTGTGGACCTATTTGGGCGGTAAGCAAATTGGAGTGGGTCTAGGGTGTCAGGTAGGGTGGAGGTGATATGGTCCTTGACTAGTCTCTCAAAGCACTTCATGATGACGGAAGTGAGTGCTACGGGGCGGTAGTCGTTTAGCTCAGTTACCTTAGCTTTCTTGGGAACAGGAACAATGGTGGCCCTCTTGAAGCATGTGGGAACAACAGACTGGGATAGGGATTGATTGAATTTGTCCGTAAACACACCAGCCAGCTGGTCTGCGCATGCTCTGAGGGCGCGGCTGGGGATGCCGTCTGGGCCTGCAGCCTTGCGAGGGTTAACACGTTTAAAAGTTTTCCTCACGTCGGCTGCAGTGAAGGAGAGTCCGCATGTTTTGGTTGCAGGCCGTGTCAGTGGCACTGTATTGTCCTCAAAGCGGGCAAAAAAGTTATTTAGTCTGCCTGGGAGCAAGACATCCTGGTCCGTGAAGGGGCTGGTTTTCTTTTTGTAATCCGTGATTGACTGTAGACCCTGCCACATACAGTGCCTTGCGAAAGTATTCGGCCCCCTTGAACTTTGCGACCTTTTGCCACATTTCAGGCTTCAAACATAAAGATATAAAACTGTATTTTTTTGTGAAGAATCAACAACAAGTGGGACACAATCATGAAGCGGAACGACATTTATTGGATATTTCAAACTTTTTTAACAAATCAAAAACTGAAAAATTGGGCGTGCAAAATTATTCAGCCCCCTTAAGTTAATACTTTGTAGCGTCACCTTTTGCTGCGATTACAGCTGTAAGTCGCTTGGGGTATGTCTCTATCAGTTTTGCACATCGAGAGACTGAATTTTTTTCCCATTCCTCCTTGCAAAACAGCTCGAGCTCAGTGAGGTTGGATGGAGAGCATTTGTGAACAGCAGTTTTCAGTTCTTTCCACAGATTCTCGATTGGATTCAGGTCTGGACTTTGACTTGGCCATTCTAACACCTGGATATGTTTATTTTTGAACCATTCCATTGTAGATTTTGCTTTATGTTTTGGATCATTGTCTTGTTGGAAGACAAATCTCCGTCCCAGTCTCAGGTCTTTTGCAGACTCCATCAGGTTTTCTTCCAGAATGGTCCTGTATTTGGCTCCATCCATCTTCCCATCAATTTTAACCATCTTCCCTGTCCCTGCTGAAGAAAAGCAGGCCCAAACCATGATGCTGCCACCACCATGTTTGACAGTGGAGATGGTGTGTTCAGGGTGATGAGCTGTGTTGCTTTTACGCCAAACATAACGTTTTGCATTGTTGCCAAAAAGTTCAATTTTGGTTTCATCTGACCAGAGCACCTTCTTCCGCATGTTTGGTGTGTCTCCCACGTGGCTTGTGGCAAACTTTAAACAACACTTTTTATGGATATCTTTAAGAAATGGCTTTCTTCTTGCCACTCTTCCATAAAGGCCAGATTTGTGCAATATACGACTGATTGTTGTCCTATGGACAGAGTCTCCCACCTCAGCTGTAGATCTCTGCAGTTCATCCAGCGTGATCATGGGCCTCTTGGCTGCATCTCTGATCAGTCTTCTCCTTGTATGAGCTGAAAGTTTAGAGGGTCGGCCAGGTCTTGGTAGATTTGCAGTGGTCTGATACTCCTTCCATTTCAATATTATCGCTTGCACAGTGCTCATTGGGATGTTTAAAGCTTGGGAAATCTTTTTGTATCCAAATCCGGCTTTAAACTTCTTCACAACAGTATCTCGGACCTGCCTGGTGTGTTCCTTGTTCTTCATGATGCTCTCTGCGCTTTTAACGGACCTCTGAGACTATCACAGTGCAGGTGCATTTATACGGAGACTTGATTACACACAGGTGGATTGTATTTATCATCATTAGTCATTTAGGTCAACATTGGATCATTCAGAGATCCTCACTGAACTTCTGGAGAGAGTTTGCTGCACTGAAAGTAAAGGGGCTGAATAATTTTGCACGCCCAATTTTTCAGTTTTTGATTTGTTAAAAAAGTTTGAAATATCCAATAAATGTCGTTCCACTTCATGATTGTGTCCCACTTGTTGTTGATTCTTCACAAAAAAATACAGTTTTATATCTTTATGTTTGAAGCCTGAAATGTGGCAAAACGTCGCAAAGTTCAAGGGGGCCGAATACTTTCGCAAGGCACTGTACCTCTTGTGTCTGAGCCGTTGAATTGAGATTCTACTTTGTCTCTATACTGACGCTTAGCTTGTTTGATTGCCTTGCGGAGGGAATAGCTACACTGATTGTATTCGGTCATGTTTCCGGTCACCTTGCCCTGATTAAAAGCAGTGGTTTGCGCTTTCAGTTTCACGCGAATGCGTCTTCAACGCACGTTCTAATGAACTCGCTCACCGAATCAGCGTATTCGTCAATGTTGTTGCTTGATGCAATACGAAACATATCCCAGTCCACGTGATGGAAGCAGTCTTGGAGTGTGGAATCAGATTGGTCGGACCAGCGTTGAACAGACCTCAGCGCAGGAGCTTCTTGTTTTAGTTTCTGTCTGTCTGGCCTTATATGCGTCGCGGAAGTTAGAATAGCAATGATCCAAGGTTTCTCCAGCCCTGGTTGCGCAATCGATATACTGATACAATTTAGGGAGTCTTGTTTTCAGATTAGCCTTGTTAAAATCCCCAGCTACAATGAATGCAGCCACAGGATATATGGATTCCAGTTTGCAAAGAGTCAAATAAAGTTCGTTCAGAGCCATCGATGTGTCTGCTTGGGGGGGAATATATACGGCTGTGATTATAACAATAAGATAATTCCCTTGGTAGATAATGCGGGCGACATTTGATTGTGAGGAATTCTAAATCAGGTGAACAGAAGGACTTGAGTTCCTGTATGTTGTTGTGGCCACACCACGTCTCGTTAACCATGAAGCATACGCCCCCGCCCCTCTTCATACCAGAAAGATGTTTGTTTCTGTCGGCGCGATGCGTGGAGAAACCAGCTGGCTGCACCGACTCCGATAGCGTCTCTCCAGTGAGCCATGTTTCCGTGAAGCAAAGAACGTTACAGTCTCTACCCTTGCTCGGAGTTCATCAACCTTGTTGTCAAGAGACTGGACATTGGCGAGTAGAATGCTAGGGAGTGGTGCGCGATGTGCCCGTCTCCGGAACCTGACCAGAAGACCGCTTCGTTTCCCCCTTTTACGAAGTCGTTTTTTTGGGTCGCCGGCTGGGATCCATTCCATTGTCCTGGGTGAAAGGCAGAACACAGGATCCGCTTCGCGAAAGTCTTATTCTTGGTCGTACTGATGGTGAGTTGACGCTGCTCTTATATTCAGTAGTTCTTCTCGACTGTATGTAATGAAACCTAAGATGACCTGGGGTACCAATGTAAGAAATAACACTAAAAACTGCATAGTTTCCTAGGAACGAAGCGAGGCGGCCATCGCCGGAAGTCATGTGTAAAGTAAATTAAATTATGTGTAAAGTTAATTATACTGTGCATGTGTAAAGTAAATTATACTGTGCATTGTAAAGTCAATTATACTGTGCATGTGTAAAGCCACAGGTCAGGGACTATAGAGTAGAAACTGTTTAGCTTTTTATTGCCTTGTAAAAATCCCCAGTCTTTTAAATGTTGTACAGCAGGACTGTGTAAAAACATATATCTGAAAAGCAGAGAGAGAGAGAGAGAGAGAGAGAGAGAGAGAGAGAGAGAGAGAGAGAGCGAGAGGGGGGAGAGAGAGAGAGAGAGAGAGAGAGAGAACGAGTGTTTCGAGAAAGAGAGAGAATGAGAGGGTTTCAAGATAGAGAGAGAGAATCAGAGCATTTAGAGAGAGAATGAGAGCATTTAGAGAGAGAGCGTTTAGAGAGAGAGCGTTTAGAGAGAGAGCGTTTAGAGAGAGAGCGTTTAGAGAGAGAGCGTTTAGAGAGAGAACGTTTAGAGAGAGAGCGTTTAGAGAGAGAGCGTTTAGAGAGAGAGAGAGAGAATGAGAGCATTTCGAGAGAGAGAGAGAGAGAGAGAGAATGAGAGCATTTTGAGAGAGACAGAGAGAGAGAATGAGAGCATTTTGAGAGAGACGGAGAGAGAGAATGAGAGAGAGCGAGAGAGAGAGAGAGCGCTTTGAGAAAGAGAGAATGATAGCATTTAGAGAGAGAAAGCATTTAGAGAGAGAGCGTTTAGAGAGAGAGAGCATTTCGAGACAGAGAGAATGAGAGCATTTTGAGAGAGAGAGAGAGAATGAGAGCATTTTGAGAGAGACAGAGAGAGAATGAGTGTTTCGAGAAAGAGAGAATGAGAGCATTTCAAGAGAGAGAGAGAGAGAATGAGAGCGTTTCAAGATAGAGAGAATGAGAGCATTTAGAGAGAGAAAGCATTGAGAGAGAGCGTTTAGAGAGAGAGAGCATTTCGAGAGAGAGAATGAGAGCATTTCGAGAGAGAGAGAGAGAATGAGAGCATTTTGAGAGAGACAGAGAGAGAGAATGAGAGCATTTCGAGAGAGAGAGAGAATGAGTGCATTTCGAGAGAGAGAGAGAGAGAATGAGAGCATTTTGAGAGAGACAGAGAGAGAGAATGAGAGCATTTTGAGAGAGACAGAGAGAGAGAGAGAGTGAGCGTTTCGATAGAAAGAACGAGAGAAAATGAGAGCGTTTCGATAGAGAGAACGAAAGAGAATGAGAGCGTTTCGAGAGAGAAAGAAAACAAGAGAGAATGAGAGCATTTCGAGAGAGAGAATGAGAGCGTTTTGAGAGAGAGTGTGCGAGAGAGAATGAGAGCGTTTTGAGTGAGAGAGCGAACGAGAGAGAATGAGAGCGTTTCGATAGAGAGAACGAGAGAGAATGAGAGCGTTTCGAGTGAGAGAACGAAAGAGAATGAGAGCGTTTCAAGAGAGAGAGAAAACAAGAGAGAATGAGAGCGTTTTGAGAGAGAGAGAACAAGAGAGAATGAGAGCGTTTCGAGAGAGAGAACGAGAGAATGAGAGCGTTTCGGAGAGAGAGAGAGAACAAGAGAGAATGAGAGCGTTTCGGACAGAGAACAAGAGAGAATGAGAATGTTGAGAGAGAGAGGGAGAGAATGAGAATGTTGAGAGAGAGAGGGAGAGAGAGAGAGAGAGAGAATGAGAGCGTTTCGGAGAGAGCGAGAGAGAGAACGAGAGAATGAGAGAGTTTCGAGACACAAAAATAAAGTTAAATCACGTAGGATATCACAATGTTGAGTAATGTACTTAAACTTGGCATCAGAGGAGGCCGAGGTGAGGGATGTGCTGAGTCTGAGATGGAGATGGGTCGAAATCCCCCTCGATTATCTTTCTGTCTGGACCAATCATCTCCGTCAGGGAAGACAAACTGCATTCTTCTAGTCTAGTGTAGTTCAGGCAGGATTAATGAACTGTGAGTGGCTGAGAGATACATGCAGGGGGAAGAAGAGAGAAGGGGGATAAGGAGGCCTAGTGAGATAAATAAAGGGACAAGGACGAGAAGCCCCCTAGTAAGATACATTTTTATTTTTTTATTTTTTATTTCACCTTTATTTAACCAGGTAGGCAAGTTGAGAACAAGTTCTCATTTACAATTGCGACCTGGCCAAGATAAAGCAAAGCAGTTCGACACATACAACGACACAGAGTTACAAACATACAGTCAATAATACAGTATAAACAAGTCTATATACGATGTGAGCAAATGAGGTGAGATAAGGGAGGTAAAGGCAAAAAGGCCATGGTGGCAAAGTAAATACAATATAGCAAGTAAAACACTGGAATGGTAGATTTGCAATGGGAGAATGTGCAAAGTAGAAATAAAAATAATGGGGTGCAAAGGAGCAAAATAAATTAATTAATTAAATACAGTAGGGAAAGAGGTAGTTGTTTGGGCTAAATTATAGGTGGGCTATGTACAGGTGCAGTAATCTGTGAGCTGCTCTGACAGTTGGTGCTTAAAGCTAGTGAGGGAGATAAGTGTTTCCAGTTTCAGAGATTTTTGTAGTTCGTTCCAGTCATTGGCAGCAGAGAACTGGAAGGAGAGGCGGCCAAAGAAAGAATTGGTTTTGGGGGTGACTAGAGAGATATACCTGCTGGAGCGTGTGCTACAGGTGGGAGATGCAATGGTGACCAGCGAGCTGAGATAAGGGGGGACTTTACCTAGCAGGGTCTTGTAGATGACATGGAGCCAGTGGGTTTGGCGACGAGTATGAAGCGAGGGCCAGCCAACGAGAGCGTACAGGTCGCAATGGTGGGTAGTATATGGGGCTTTGGTGACAAAACGGATTGCACTGTGATAGACTGCATCCAATTTGTTGAGTAGGGTATTGGAGGCTATTTTGTAAATGACATCGCCAAAGTCGAGGATTGGTAGGATGGTCAGTTTTACAAGGGTATGTTTGGCAGCATGAGTGAAGGATGCTTTGTTGCGAAATAGGAAGCCAATTCTAGATTTAACTTTGGATTGGAGATGTTTGATATGGGTCTGGAAGGAGAGTTTACAGTCTAACCAGACACCTAAGTATTTGTAGTTGTCCACGTATTCTAAGTCAGAGCCGTCCAGAGTAGTAATGTTGGACAGGCGGGTAGGTACAGGCAGCGATCGGTTGAAGAGCATGCATTTAGTTTTACTTGTATTTAAGAGCAATTGGAGGCCACGGAGGAAGAGTTGTATGGCATTGAAGCTTGCCTGGAGGGTTGTTAACACAGTGTCCAAAGAAGGGCCAGAAGTATACAGAATGGTGTCGTCTGTGTAGAGGTGGATCAGAGACTCACCAGCAGCAAGAGCGACCTCATTGATGTATAGAGAGAAGAGAGTCGGTCCAAGAATTGAACCCTGTGGCACCCCCATAGAGACTGCTAGAGGTCCGGACAGCAGACCCTCCGATTTGACACACTGAACTCTATCAGAGAAGTAGTTGGTGAACCAGGCGAGGCAATCATTTGAGAAACCAAGGCTGTCGAGTCTGCCGATGAGGATGTGGTGATTGACAGAGTCGAAAGCCTTGGCCAGATCAATGAATACGGCTGCACAGTAATGTTTCTTATCAATGGCGGTTAAGATATCATTTAGGACCTTGAGCGTGGCTGAGGTGCACCCATGACCAGCTCTGAAACCAGATTGCATAGCAGAGAAGGCATGGTGAGATTCGAAATGGTCGGTAATCTGTTTGTTGACTTGGCTTTCGAAGACCTTAGAAAGGCATGGTAGGATAGATATAGGTCTGTAGCAGTTTGGGTCAAGAGTGTCACCCCCTTTGAAGAGGGGGATGACCGCAGCTGCTTTCCAATCGTTGGGAATCTCAGACGACACGAAAGAGAGGTTGAACAGGCTAGTAATAGGGGTGGCAACAATTTTGGCAGATCATTTTAGAAAGAAAGGGTCCAGATTGTCTAGCCCGGCTGATTTGTAAGGGTCCAGATTTTGCAGCTCATTCAGAACATCAGCTGAGCAGATTTGGGAGAAGGAGAAATGGGGAAGGCTTGGGCGAGTTGTTGTGGGGGGTGCAGTGCTGTTGACCGAGGTAGGAGTAGCCAGGTGGAAAGCATGGCCAGCCGTAGAAAAATGCTTATTGAAATTCTCAATTATGGTGGATTTATCAGTGGTGACAGTGTTTCCTATCTTCAGTGCAGTGGGCAGCTGGGAGGAGGTGTTCTTATTCTCCATGGACTTTACAGTGTCCCAGAACTTTTTTGAGTTAGTGTTGCAGGAAGCAAATTTCTGCTTGAAAAAGCTAGCCTTGGCTTTTCTAACTGCCTGTGTATAATGGTTTCTAGCTTCCCTGAACAGCTGCATATCACGGGGGCTGTTCGATGCTAATGCAGAACGCCATAGGATGTTTTTGTGTTGGTTAAGGGCAGTCAGGTCTGGGGGGAACCAAGGGCTATATCTGTTCCTGGTTCTAAATTTCTTGAATGGGGCATGTTTATTTAAGATGGTTAGGAAGGCATTTAAAAAAAATATCCAGGCATCCTCTACTGACGGAATGAGATCAATATCCTTCCAGGATACCCCGGCCAGGTCGATTAGAAAGGCCTGCTCGCTGAAGTGTTTCAGGGAGCGTTTTACAGTGATGAGTGGAGGTTGTTTGACCACTGACCCATTACGGATGCAGGCAATGAGGCAGTGATCGCTGAGATCTTGGTTGAAAACAGCAGAGGTGTATTTAGAGGGCAAGTTGGTTAGGATGATATCTATGAGGGTGCCCGTGTTTAAGGCTTTGGGGAGGTACCTGGTAGGTTCATTGATAATTTGTGTGAGGTTGAGGGCATCAAGTTTAGATTGTAGGATGGCTGGGGTGTTAAGCCTGTTCCAGTTTAGGTCGGCTAGCAGCACAAGCTCTGAAGATAGATGGGGGGCAATCAGTTCACATATGGTGTCCAGAGCACAGCTGGGGGCAGAGGGTGGTCTATAGCAGGCGGCAACGGTGAGAGACTTGTTTTTAGAGAGGTGGATTTTTAAAAGTAGAAGTTAAAATTGTTTGGGTACAGACCTGGATAGTAGGACAGAACTCTGCAGGCTATCTTTGCAGTAGATTGCAACACCGCCCCCTTTGGCAGTTCTATCTTGTCTGAAAATGTTGTAGTTTGGAATTAAAATGTCTGAATTTTTGGTGGTCTTCCTAAGCCAGGATTCAGACACAGCTAGAACATCCGGGTTGGCAGAGTGTGCTAAAGCAGTGAATAGAACAAACTTAGCGAGGAGGCTTCTAATGTTAACATGCATGAAACCAAGGCTATTACGGTTACAGAAGTCATCAAAAGAGAGTGCCTGGGGAATAGGAGTGGAGCTAGGCACTGCAGGGCCTGGATTCACCTCTACATCGCCAGATGAACAGAGTAGGAGTAGAATAAGGGTGCGGCTAAAAGCAATAAGAATTGGTCGTTTAGAACGTCTGGAACAGAGAGTAAAAGGAGGTTTCTGGGGGCGATAAAATAGCATCAAGGTATAATGTACAGACAAAGGTAAGGTAGGATGTGAATACAGTGGAGGTAAACCTAGGTATTGAGTGATGAAGAGAGAGATATTGTCTCTAGAAACATCATTGAAACCAGGAGATGTCATTGCATGTGTGGGTGGTGGAACTAATAGGTTGGATAAGGTATAATGAGCAGGACTAGAGGCTCTACAGTGAAATAAGCCAATAAACACTAACCAGAACAGCAATGGACAAGGCATATTGACATTAAGGAGAGGCATGCTCAGTCGAGTGATCAAAAGGGTCCAGTGAGTGGAGAGGTTGGTTGGGGGTCACGGCGATTTAGACAGCTAAATCGGTAGCAAGCTAGCATAGGAGCAAGCTAGCATAGGATGGAGGTCTGTTATTAGCCAACTCTTGCGTTCCGTCAGTAGATTAGTGGGTTTCCGTGTGGTAGAGGGGATTAATCCAAATCACACAACAACAACAAAAATAAAAACAATAGATATAGTTATAGAGGCCCAAGAAGAAAAATTAATTAATTAATTAAAAGAAAAGAAAAATAGTCCGATTGTCTATTCAGATAGCAGCCGATAAGATAGCCAACGGCTAGCAGGCCGCAGATGGGCGCCCAGGCAGGAGGAGCCAGCCGGACAATTCCCTCGGGTAGACAACGTCGGCAGTCCAGCCGTGAAGGCCCGGTGGGGCTCCGCGTAGGCAGCAAAACGGGTCCGGATAGGTGACTGCAGCCCAGGAGTGATTGATGGAACTCTTCAGCTGGCTAGCTCCGGAACAATTGATGTTAGCTCCGGAATCGACGAAAGCCGATAGTCACACGGATAGCAGCTAGCTAGCTGCGAGATCCAGGCATGGACGTCCAGAGCCAGCGGCCGAAATCCAGGGACATGGAGAGAAAAATTGGGCCGATATGTTCCGCTCCGAGCCGCGCTGCGCTGCACCACGCCGTACAAAACTGGCGATAGATTCTCCAGCCAAAGGACAGCCGATGACCACAAACCGTGGTCAGCTGAGTACCAACGATTAGCCAGTAAATAAGCTAACTAGCTTCTGAACTAGCCAATGAACCAGCTTCAGAGTAGCTTCTGGACCAGCTTCTGGCTAGCTCCCGGCTAGCTTCTGGCTAATTTCTGGCTAGCCTCTCGGAGGATCACAGATCTGAGGTAAATAATACTTTTTTATATAAATATAAATTGGTGAAGCGGATTGCAGGAGAGTGTTCTGAAGATGAGTTTTTGGAAAATTAAAAATGTATGTGAAAAAAAAGTTGTAAATATATATATATATATACGGGACACGACAGGACGAGGACAAAAATAAGTCTGAACTGCTATGCCATCTTGGGGAAGAAAAAAAGGACAAGGACAGAGAAGCCCCCTAGTAAGATAAATAAAGGGACAAGGACGAGAAGCCCCCTAGTAAGATCAATAAAGGGACAAGGACAGAGATGCCCCCTAGTGAGACAAATAAAGGGACAAGGACAGAGAAGCCCCCTAGTGAGACAAATAAAGGGACAAGGAAAGAGAAGCCCCCTAGTGAGATAAATAAAGGGACAAGGACAGAGAAGCCCCCTAGTGAGATAAATAAAGGGACAAGGACAGAGAAGCCCCCTAGTAAGATAAATAAAGGGACAAGGACAGAGAAGCCCCCTAGTGAGATAAATAAAGGTGACAAGGACAGAGAAGCCCCCTAGTAAGATAAATAAAGGGACAAGGACAGAGAAGGGGGATAAGGAGGCCTAGTGAGATACATACAGAGACAAGGAGAAAGAAGTATATACGGCATAAATATGAGAGTTGAAAATGATGTGTACATCCAGTGTTGAGGCTTTAAACATTATGTATAAGTAAAGCCTTTCTTTCTCTCTCCTTCTCTCTCCCTCCTTTTCCCCTAGCCTCCCCACAATGTCTTCCCTCCTCAGCTGTGCACTGACCACCACCATGCAGTGTCCCTGGGCCCAGCTGTTGCTGCTGACTGCTGTTACTGCTGCTGTTGGCCCATTTGGTGGTAATCAGGTTCAGGCCAGGTGTCCCACACCCCCCATAGCTGGATCTCCCTGATTAGCACCACCACCATTGAAATCCTAACCATTTCGCAAATCCTCCCTCCGTTAAATATTCCCCAACCAAGACCCCCAACCTGAATTACCACCTTCTAGTTTTGATGAATGAATTCCCCTGTTGTTACCGTGGGAAACAGACCACCTTAACTTTTGTTGCCCGATCTTTACAAAGCTTTTGAAAAAAGAATTTGATCAACAAAAAGAAATGTCATACACCCCCACATCTCTATTGTGATTGATGAGTTTCCATGGAGTACTTGTTTATTTGATCAAGCCCGACATGTAAACGTCCCTTTTTTTGTAATCAGCTGGAGTTAGTTCCAGACCTCTTCCAGGTTCTCTACCTGTACTGTAGTTGGAATCTGAACCCTTCCTACGCTTCATTACGAGCTCTGTCAGGCCTGACGGATGAAGTCAAGGCACAACACACAGATTAATCACCACCCTGCGAGTCTGCCTGTTACAGGACATTTGACTTGGCCTTTTGTAGCTGCTTAGTTCTGTTGCCAGAACCGTCTAGGAGAAAAAACTCTAGTCAATACTCCAGTCCCCCTCCTAGAAACTAGGTCCAATTAAGTTTTCCCTCCCGGCCTGAGCAACGAGCCGGGTTCCCCGCGTTTGTGGTTCAGACCTGAACAGAAGACCTGTCTGATGAGACATCCTCACATGAGTCGCTCCGTCGTATAAAAGTAACAATTAGTGATGGGTCGTTTTGAACAAATCTTTTTGGTGAACGTCGGGAATCTAATCACATCTGTGAAAAAGCTGTTCATTTGGCTCCCTGATTTGCATACTGCTACTACTTCTTTTTGACCTCCAGGTGACAATAATCTGGAGATCAGTTACAAAAACATTCTCTGGTAATTCCTCACTGGAGGAACAATAGGTAGTGGGGAAAGAGCCTCATTTTGGTCCACGCTAAATTTTAGCCAATCTTTTGTTTTGCAAGCGGTCTAATTTCATCAGGTAAAATGTATTGGAAGTCACATTTCACAATCTGACATAATGGCAGGCAATCTTGTTTGCTTTAATCCTGAACCCTGTGTTTTCTCCCTCTGTGTTGTGAAATTTGAATATTATTGGGACACAGTCTGTATGGAGGACGGACGCATGAGGAGAGGAGGTTTTTGGAAAAGTAATCAGAGACCGCAGGGGTCTCTTTCCTCCTTGGCCAAGGCCTGTGAAGTTTACAACCTTTCCATCCTCTCTTTATTTACCAAATCTATTTTGTTCTGATACATTTAACATGCGTGACGACATTTCCTCCTGTGATATTCCCTGTTTCATCTGACCCTTTTTTTAATACTCGAACGAACATCGGCTTCAATGGCCAACGGCGGTGGAAACACCCTGCTGTCCACTCTACTCTTGCGGTTCTTTTAGGATTTTTTTGTGAATTATTGGCCTCACAAGTGAGGTGACAAAACTTTGCAACAGTGTGCTAATGGTAGTTGTTACAGTATGTCTATTACATGGGTTAAATGGTGAGTTCTAAAGTCACACAAACAGGCTAATAGACTGTGATGGTGTCTGTCATTCAGCAACACATTCTTAACACACATTGTACTGTGTTGTACTGACATGCTCATTCCATGTGTGATGGAAGTACATGTTTCATACATTACATTGTTATATAGGCTATCCCTGCATTTCCAACACATGTACATAACATACTACTGCCATGCCCATACCCTGTACAGTACATGCTTTATCTATGACTGTACGACGTCGCTGGATATCCAGATGCAGGGCAGTAAATCTTCTCTATACTCACATT